>NW_027513655.1:0-157371 GCF_048772815.1 Callospermophilus lateralis | reverse complement strand
CCCACTTGGCTGCCCAACTTTCACTCTTCTAGGTTCAAGCGTTCGTTTCCAGTAACACTTTGAATTTTTAGGTTTCACTCTGTTTTCTGCTATATAGATAGATGTGTTTGAAACTCTAAATCAAACACGGTTTGTGCTACCTCCGTGAAACTTGACAAAATTAAGTAGTTCTAAGTTCTATCTCTATGGTTTGTTTCCCCTTGAAGTATCCCATGCAGAGACTGGCGAAGAACACTTTCGTTTGAAAGGGGTTGCCAAGCTTCCAAAAACTACTCGTTTGCTGAAATCTCAGCAAACATTTTTTCACCAAATCTTGATGATACTTGGTGGTAATGATCAGTTCACTAATCCCACTTGGCTGCCCAACTTTAACTCTTCTAGGTTCAAGCGTTCGTTTCCAGTAACACTTTGAATTTTTAGGTTTCACTCTGTTTTCGGCTATATAGATAGATGTGTTTGAAATTCTAAATCAAACACGGTTTGTGCTAGCTCCGTGAAACTTGACAAAATGAAGTAGTTCTAAGTTCTATCTCTATGGTTTGTTTCCTCTTGAAGTACCCCATGCAGAGACTGGCGAAGAACACTTTCGTTTGAAAGGGGTTGCCAAGCTTCCAAAAAACTACTCGTTTGCTGAAATCTCAGCAATCATTTTTTCACCAAATCTTGATGATACTTGGTGGTAATGATCAGTTCACTAAGGCCACTTGGCTGCCCAATTTTCACTCTTCTAGGTTCAAGCGTTCGTTTCCAGTAACACTTTGAATTTTTAGGTTTCACTCTGTTTTCTGCTATATAGATAGATGTGTTTGAAACTCTAAATCAAACACGGTTTGTGCTAGCTCCTTGACACTTGACAAAATGAAGTAGTTCTAAGTTCTATCTCTATGGTTTGTTTCCTCTTGAAGTACCTCATGCAGAAACTGGCGAAAAACACTTTCGTTTGAAAGGGGTTGCCATGCTTCCAAAAAACTACTAGATTGCTGAAATCTCAGCAAACATTTTTTCACCAAATCTTGATGATACTTGGTGGTAATGATCAGTTCACTAATCCCACTTGGCTGCCCAACTTTCACTCTTCTAGGTTCAAGCGTTCGTTTCCAGTAACACTTTGAATTTTTAGGTTTCACTCTTTTTTCTGCTATATAGATAGATGTGTTTGAAACTCTAAATCAAACACGGTTTGTGCTAGCTCCTTGAAACTTGACCAAATGAAGTAGTTCTAAGTTCTATCTCTATGGTTTGTTTCCTCTTGAAGTACCCCATGCAGAGACTGGCGAGGAACACTTTCGTTTGAAAGGGGTTGCCAAGCTTACAAAAAACTACTAGTTTGCTGAAATCTCAGCAACAATTTTTTCACCAAATCTTGATGATACTTGGTGGTAATGATCAGTTCACTAAGCCCACTTGGCTGCCCAATTTTCACTCTTCTAGTTTCAAGCGTTCGTTTCCAGTAACACTTTGAATTTTTATGTTTCACTCTGTTTTCTGCTATATAGATAGATATGTTTGAAACTCTAAATCAAACACGGTTTGTGCTAGCTCCTTGAAACTTGACCAAATGAAGTAGTTCTAAGTTCTATCTCTATGGTTTGTTTCCTCTTGAAGTACCCCATGCAGAGACTGGCGAAAAACACTTTCGTTTTAAAGGGGTTGCCAAGCTTCGAAAAAACTACTAGTTTGCTGAAATCTCAGCAAACATTTTTTCACCAAATCTTGATGATACTTGGTGGTAATGATCAGTTCACTAATCCCACTTGGCTGCCCAAATTTTATTCTTCTAGGTTGAAGCTTTCGTTTCCAGTGACTGTTTGAATTTTTAGGTTTCACTCTGTTTTCTCCAACATAGATAGCTGTGTTTGGAATTCTAAATCAAACACGGTTTGTGCTAGCTCCTTGAAACTTGAACAAATGAAGCAGTTCTAAGTTCTATCTCTATGGTTTGTTTCCTCTTGAAGTACCCCATGCAGAGACTGGCGAAAAACACTTTCGTTTGAAAGGGGTTGCCAAGCTTCCAAAAAACTACTAGTTTGCTGAAATCTCAGCAAACATTTTTTCACCAAATCTTGATGATACTTGGTGGTAATGATCAGTTCACTAATCCCACTTCTCTGCCCAACTTTCACTTTTCTAGGTTCAAGCGTTCGTTTCCAGTAACAGTTTGAATTTTTAGGTTTCACTCTGTTTTCTGCTATATAGATAGATGTGTTTGAAACTCTAAATCAAACACGGTTTGTGCTAGCTCCGTGAAACTTGACAAAATGAAGTAGTTCTAAGTTCTATCTCTATGGTTTGTTTCCTCTTGAAGTATCCCATGCAGAGACTGGCGAAGAACACTTTCGTTTGAAAGGGGTTGCCAAACTACTCGTTTGCTGAAATCTCAGCAACCATTTTTTCACCAAATCTTGATGATACTTGGTGGTAATGATCAGTTCACTAAGCCCACTTGGCTGCCCAATTTTCACTCTTCTAAGTTCAAGCGTTCGTTTCCAGTAAAACTTTGAATTTTTAGGTTTCACTCTGTTTTCTGCTATATAGACAGATGTGTTTGAAACTCTAAATCAAACACGGTTTGTGCTAGCTCCTTGAAACTTGACCAAATGAAGTAGTTCTAAGTTCTATCTCTATGGTTTGTTTCCTCCTGAAGTACCCCATGCAGAGACTTTCGAAAAACACTTTCGTTTTAAAGGGGTTGCCAAGCTTCCAAAAAACTACTAGTTTGCTGAAATCTCAGCAAACATTTTTTCACCAAATCTTGATGATACTTGGTGGTAATGATCAGTTCACTAATCCCACTTGGCTGCCCAACTTTCACTCTTCTAGGTTCAAGCGTTCGTTTCCAGTAACAGTTTGAATTTTTAGGTTTCACTCTGTTTTCTGCTATATAGATAGATGTGTTTGAAACTCTAAATCAAACACGGTTTGTGCTAGATCCGTGAAACTTGACAAAATGAAGTAGTTCTAAGTTCTATCTCTATGGTTTGTTTCCTCTTGAAGTACCCCATGCAGAGACTGGCGAAGAACACTTTCGTTTGAAAGGGGTTGCCAAGCTTCCAAAAAACTACTCGTTTGCTGAAATCTCAGCAAATATTTTTTCACCAAATCTTGATGATACTTGGTGGTAATGATCAGTTCACTAATCCCACTTGGCTGCCCAACTTTCACTCTTCTAGGTTCAAGCGTTCGTTTCCAGTAACACTTTGAATTTTTAGGTTTCACTCTGTTTTCTGCTATATAGATAGATGTGTTTGAAACTCTAAATCAAACACGGTTTGTGCTACCTCCGTGAAACTTGACAAAATTAAGTAGTTCTAAGTTCTATCTCTATGGTTTGTTTCCCCTTGAAGTATCCCATGCAGAGACTGGCGAAGAACACTTTCGTTTGAAAGGGGTTGCCAAGCTTCCAAAAACTACTCGTTTGCTGAAATCTCAGCAAACATTTTTTCACCAAATCTTGATGATACTTGGTGGTAATGATCAGTTCACTAATCCCACTTGGCTGCCCAACTTTAACTCTTCTAGGTTCAAGCGTTCGTTTCCAGTAACACTTTGAATTTTTAGGTTTCACTCTGTTTTCGGCTATATAGATAGATGTGTTTGAAATTCTAAATCAAACACGGTTTGTGCTAGCTCCGTGAAACTTGACAAAATGAAGTAGTTCTAAGTTCTATCTCTATGGTTTGTTTCCTCTTGAAGTACCCCATGCAGAGACTGGCGAAGAACACTTTCGTTTGAAAGGGGTTGCCAAGCTTCCAAAAAACTACTCGTTTGCTGAAATCTCAGCAATCATTTTTTCACCAAATCTTGATGATACTTGGTGGTAATGATCAGTTCACTAAGGCCACTTGGCTGCCCAATTTTCACTCTTCTAGGTTCAAGCGTTCGTTTCCAGTAACACTTTGAATTTTTAGGTTTCACTCTGTTTTCTGCTATATAGATAGATGTGTTTGAAACTCTAAATCAAACACGGTTTGTGCTAGCTCCTTGACACTTGACAAAATGAAGTAGTTCTAAGTTCTATCTCTATGGTTTGTTTCCTCTTGAAGTACCTCATGCAGAAACTGGCGAAAAACACTTTCGTTTGAAAGGGGTTGCCATGCTTCCAAAAAACTACTAGATTGCTGAAATCTCAGCAAACATTTTTTCACCAAATCTTGATGATACTTGGTGGTAATGATCAGTTCACTAATCCCACTTGGCTGCCCAACTTTCACTCTTCTAGGTTCAAGCGTTCGTTTCCAGTAACACTTTGAATTTTTAGGTTTCACTCTTTTTTTCTGCTATATAGATAGATGTGTTTGAAACTCTAAATCAAACACGGTTTGTGCTAGCTCCTTGAAACTTGACCAAATGAAGTAGTTCTAAGTTCTATCTCTATGGTTTGTTTCCTCTTGAAGTACCCCATGCAGAGACTGGCGAAGAACACTTTCGTTTGAAAGGGGTTGCCAAGCTTACAAAAAACTACTAGTTTGCTGAAATCTCAGCAACAATTTTTTCACCAAATCTTGATGATACTTGGTGGTAATGATCAGTTCACTAAGCCCACTTGGCTGCCCAATTTTCACTCTTCTAGTTTCAAGCGTTCGTTTCCAGTAACACTTTGAATTTTTATGTTTCACTCTGTTTTCTGCTATATAGATAGATATGTTTGAAACTCTAAATCAAACACGGTTTGTGCTAGCTCCTTGAAACTTGACCAAATGAAGTAGTTCTAAGTTCTATCTCTATGGTTTGTTTCCTCTTGAAGTACCCCATGCAGAGACTGGCGAAAAACACTTTCGTTTTAAAGGGGTTGCCAAGCTTCGAAAAAACTACTAGTTTGCTGAAATCTCAGCAAACATTTTTTCACCAAATCTTGATGATACTTGGTGGTAATGATCAGTTCACTAATCCCACTTGGCTGCCCAAATTTTATTCTTCTAGGTTGAAGCTTTCGTTTCCAGTGACTGTTTGAATTTTTAGGTTTCACTATGTTTTCTCCAACATAGATAGCTGTGTTTGGAATTCTAAATCAAACACGGTTTGTGCTAGCTCCTTGAAACTTGAACAAATGAAGCAGTTCTAAGTTCTATCTCTATGGTTTGTTTCCTCTTGAAGTACCCCATGCAGAGACTGGCGAAAAACACTTTCGTTTGAAAGGGGTTGCCAAGCTTCCAAAAAACTACTAGTTTGCTGAAATCTCAGCAAACATTTTTTCACCAAATCTTGATGATACTTGGTGGTAATGATCAGTTCACTAATCCCACTTGGCTGCCCAACTTTCACTCTTCTAGGTTCAAGCGTTCGTTTCCAGTAACAGTTTGAATTTTTAGGTTTCACTCTGTTTTCTGCTATATAGATAGATGTGTTTGAAACTCTAAATCAAACACGGTTTGTGCTAGCTCCGTGAAACTTGACAAAATTAAGTAGTTCTAAGTTCTATCTCTATGGTTTGTTTCCTCTTGAAGTACCCCATGCAGAGACTGGCGAAGAACACTTTCGTTTGAAAGGGGTTGCCAAACTACTCGTTTGCTGAAATCTCAGCAACCATTTTTTCACCAAATCTTGATGATACTTGGTGGTAATGATCAGTTCACTAAGCCCACTTGGCTGCCCAATTTTCACTCTTCTAAGTTCAAGCGTTCGTTTCCAGTAAAACTTTGAATTTTTAGGTTTCACTCTGTTTTCTGCTATATAGACAGATGTGTTTGAAACTCTAAATCAAACACGGTTTGTGCTAGCTCCTTGAAACTTGACAAAATGAAGTAGTTCTAAGTTCTATCTCTATGGTGGGTTTCCTCCTGAAGTACCCCATGCAGAGACTGGCGAAAAACACTTTCGTTTTAAAGGGGTTGCCAAGCTTCCAAAAAACTACTAGTTTGCTGAAATCTCAGCAAACATTTTTTCACCAAATCTTGATGATACTTGGTGGTAATGATCAGTTCACTAATCCCACTTGGCTGCCCAACTTTCACTCTTCTAGGTTCAAGCGTTCGTTTCCAGTAACAGTTTGAATTTTTAGGTTTCACTCTGTTTTCTGCTATATAGATAGATGTGTTTGAAACACTAAATCAAACACGGTTTGTGCTAGCTCCGTGAAACTTGACAAGATGAAGTAGTTCTAAGTTCTATCTCTATGGTTTGTTTCCTCTTGAAGTACCCCATGCAGAGACTGGCGAAGAACACTTTCGTTTGAAAGGGGTTGCCAAGCTTCCAAAAAACTACTCGTTTGCTGAAATCTCAGCAAACATTTTTTCACCAAATCTTGATGATACTTGGTGGTAATGATCAGTTCACTAATCCCACTTGGCTGCCCAACTTTCACTCTTCTAGGTTCAAGCGTTCGTTTCCAGTAACACTTTGAATTTTTAGGTTTCACTCTGTTTTCTGCTATATAGATAAATGTGTTTGAAACTCTAAATCAAACACGGTTTGTGCTACCTCCGTGAAACTTGACAAAATTAAGTAGTTCTAAGTTCTATCTCTATGGTTTGTTTCCCCTTGAAGTATCCCATGCAGAGACTGGCGAAGAACACTTTCGTTTGAAAGGGGTTGCCAAGCTTCCAAAAACTACTCGTTTGCTGAAATCTCAGCAAACATTTTTTCACCAAATCTTGATGATACTTGGTGGTAATGATCAGTTCACTAATCCCACTTGGCTGCCCAACTTTAACTCTTCTAGGTTCAAGCGTTCGTTTCCAGTAACACTTTGAATTTTTAGGTTTCACTCTGTTTTCGGCTATATAGATAGATGTGTTTGAAATTCTAAATCAAACACGGTTTGTGCTAGCTCCGTGAAACTTGACAAAATGAAGTAGTTCTAAGTTCTATCTCTATGGTTTGTTTCCTCTTGAAGTACCCCATGCAGAGACTGGCGAAGAACACTTTCGTTTGAAAGGGGTTGCCAAGCTTCCAAAAAAATACTCGTTTGCTGAAATCTCAGCAATCATTTTTTCACCAAATCTTGATGATACTTGGTGGTAATGATCAGTTCACTAAGGCCACTTGGCTGCCCAATTTTCACTCTTCTAGGTTCAAGCGTTCGTTTCCAGTAACACTTTGAATTTTTAGGTTTCACTCTGTTTTCTGCTATATAGATAGATGTGTTTGAAACTCTAAATCAAACACGGTTTGTGCTAGCTCCTTGACACTTGACAAAATGAAGTAGTTCTAAGTTCTATCTCTATGGTTTGTTTCCTCTTGAAGTACCTCATGCAGAAACTGGCGAAAAACACTTTCGTTTGAAAGGGGTTGCCATGCTTCCAAAAAACTACTAGATTGCTGAAATCTCAGCAAACATTTTTTCACCAAATCTTGATGATACTTGGTGGTAATGATCAGTTCACTAATCCCACTTGGCTGCCCAACTTTCACTCTTCTAGGTTCAAGCGTTCGTTTCCAGTAACACTTTGAATTTTTAGGTTTCACTCTTTTTTCTGCTATATAGATAGATGTGTTTGAAACTCTAAATCAAACACGGTTTGTGCTAGCTCCTTGAAACTTGACCAAATGAAGTAGTTCTAAGTTCTATCTCTATGGTTTGTTTCCTCTTGAAGTACCCCATGCAGAGACTGGCGAAGAACACTTTCGTTTGAAAGGGGTTGCCAAGCTTACAAAAAACTACTAGTTTGCTGAAATCTCAGCAACAATTTTTTCACCAAATCTTGATGATACTTGGTGGTAATGATCAGTTCACTAAGCCCACTTGGCTGCCCAATTTTCACTCTTCTAGTTTCAAGCGTTCGTTTCCAGTAACACTTTGAATTTTTATGTTTCACTCTGTTTTCTGCTATATAGATAGATATGTTTGAAACTCTAAATCAAACACGGTTTGTGCTAGCTCCTTGAAACTTGACCAAATGAAGCAGTTCTAAGTTCTATCTCTATGGTTTGTTTACTCTTGAAGTACCCCATGCAGAGACTGGCGAAAAACACTTTCGTTTGAAAGGGGTTGCCAAGCTTCGAAAAAACTACTAGTTTGCTGAAATCTCAGCAAATATTTTTTCACCAAATCTTGATGATACTTGGTGGTAATGATCAGTTCACTAATCCCACTTGGCTGCCCAAATTTTATTCTTCTACGTTGAAGCTTTCGTTTCCAGTGACTGTTTGAATTTTTAGGTTTCACTGTTTTCTCCAACATATATAGCTGTGTTTGGAATTCTAAATCAAACACGGTTTGTGCTAGCTCCTTGAAACTTGAACAAATGAAGTAGTTCTAAGTTCTATCTCTATGGTTTGTTTCCCCTGGAAGTACCCCATGCAGAGACTGGCGAAGAACACTTTCGTTTGAAAGGGGTTGCCAAGCTTCCAAAAAACTACTCGTTTGCTGAAATCTCAGCAAACATTTTTTCACCAAATCTTGATGATACTTGGTGGTAATGATCAGTTCACTAATCCCACTTGGCTGCCCAACTTTAACTCTTCTAGGTTATAGCGTTCATTTCCAGTAACACTTTGAATTTTTAGGTTTCACTCTGTTTTCTGCTATACAGACAGATGTGTTTGAAACTCTAAATCAAACACGGTTTGTGCTAGCTCCGTGAAACTTGACAAAATGAAGTAGTTCTAAGTTCTATCTCTATGGTTTGTTTCCTCTTGAAGTACCCCATGCAGAGACTGGCGAAGAACACTTTCGTTTGAAAGGGGTTGCCAAGCTTCCAAAAAACTACTAGTTTGCTGAAATCTCAGCAAACATTTTTTCACCAAATCTTGATGATACTTGGTGGTAATGATCAGTTCACTAAGCCCACTTGTCTGCCCAATTTTCACTCTTCTAGGTTCAAGCGTTCGTTTCCAGTAACACTTTGAATTTTTAGGTTTCACTCTGTTTTCTGCTATATAGATAGATATGTTTGAAACTCTAAATCAAACACGGTTTGTGCTAGCTCCTTGAAAGTTGACCAAATGAAGTAGTTCTAAGTTCTATCTCTATGGTTTGTTTCCTCTTGTTGTACCCCATGCAGAGACTGGCGAAGAACACTTTCGTTTGAAAGGGGTTGCCAAGCTTACAAAAAACTAGTAGTTTGCTGAAATCTCAGCAACAATTTTTTCAGCAAATCTTGATGATACTTGGTGGTAATGATCAGTTCACTAAGCCCACTTGGCTGCCCAATTTTCACTCTTCAAGGTTCAAGCGTTCGTTTCCAGTAACACTTTGAATTTTTATGTTTCACTCTGTTTTCTGCTATATAGATAGATATGTTTGAAACTCTAAATCAAACACGGTTTGTGCTAGCTCCTTGAAACTTGACCAAATGAAGTAGTTCTAAGTTCTATCTCTATGGTTTGTTTCCTCTTGAAGTACCCCATGCAGAGACTGGCGAAAAACACTTTCGTTTTAAAGGGGTTGCCAAGCTTCGAAAAAACTACTAGTTGGCTGAAATCTCAGCAAATATTTTTTCACCAAATCTTGATGATACTTGGTGGTAATGATCAGTTCACTAATCCCACTTGGCTGCCCGAATTTTATTCTTCTAGGTTGAAGCTTTCGTTTCCAGTGACTGTTTGAATTTTTAGGTTTCACTCTGTTTTCTCCAACATAGATAGCTGTGTTTGGAATTCTAAATCAAACACGGTTTGTGCTAGCTCCTTGAAACTTGAACAAATGAAGTAGTTCTAAGTTCTATCTCTATGGTTTGTTTCCTCTTGAAGTACCCCATGCAGAGACTGGCGAAAAACACTTTCGTTTTAAAGGGGTTGCCAAGCTTCCAAAAAACTACTAGTTTGCTGAAATCTCAGCAAACATTTTTTCACCAAATCTTGATGATACTTGGTGGTAATGATCAGTTCACTAATCCCACTTGGCTGCCCAACTTTCACTTTTCTAGGTTCAAGCGTTCGTTTCCAGTAACAGTTTGAATTTTTAGGTTTCACTCTGTTTTCTGCTATATAGACAGATGTGTTTGAAACTCTAAATCAAACACGGTTTGTGCTAGCTCCGTGAAACTTGACAAAATGAAGTAGTTCTAAGTTCTATCTCTATGATTTGTTTCCTCTTGAAGTACCCCATGAAGAAACTGGCGAAAAACACTTTCGTTTGAAAGGGGTTGCCAAGCTTCCAAAAAACTACTAGTTTGCTGAAATCTCAGCAACCATTTTTTCACCAAATCTTGATGATACTTGGTGGTAATGATCAGTTCACTAAGCCCACTTGGCTGCCCAATTTTCACTCTTCTAGGTTCAAGCGTTCGTTTCCAGTAACACTTTGAATTTTTATGTTTCACTCTGTTTTCTGCTATATAGATAGATATGTTTGAAACTCTAAATCAAACACGGTTTGTGCTAGCTCCTTGAAACTTGACCAAATGAAGTAGTTCTAAGTTCTATCTCTATGGTTTGTTTCCTCTTGAAGTACCCCATGCAGAGACTGGCGAAAAACACTTTCGTTTTAAAGGGGTTGCCAAGCTTCGAAAAAACTACTAGTTGGCTGAAATCTCAGCAAACATTTTTTCACCAAATCTTGATGATACTTGGTGGTAATGATCAGTTCACTAAGCCCACTTGGCTGCCCAATTTTCACTCTTCTAGGTTCAAGCGTTCGTTTTTAGTAACACTTTGAATTTTTAGGTTTCACTCTGTTTTCTGCTATATAGATAGATGTGTTTGAAACTCTAAATCAAACACGGTTTGTGCTAGCTCCTTGAAACTTGACCAAATGAAGTAGTTCTAAGTTCTATCTCTATGGTTTGTTTCCTCCTGAAGTACCACATGCAGAGACTGGCGAAAAACACTTTCGTTTGAAAGGGGTTGCCAAGCTTCAAAATAACTAC
This sequence comes from Callospermophilus lateralis, assembly GCF_048772815.1. Lineage (NCBI taxonomy): Eukaryota > Metazoa > Chordata > Mammalia > Rodentia > Sciuridae > Callospermophilus > Callospermophilus lateralis. The sequence goes on along the minus strand of NW_027513655.1, from coordinate 146,623 downwards.
TAGTTTGCTGAAATCTCAGCAAACATTTTTTCACCAAATCTTGATGATACTTGGTGGTAATGATCAGTTCACTAATCCCACTTGGCTGCCCAACTTTCACTCTTCTAGGTTCAAGCGTTCGTTTCCAGTAACAGTTTGAATTTTTAGGTTTCACTCTGTTTTCTGCTATATAGATAGATGTGTTTGAAACTCTAAATCAAACACGGTTTGTGCTAGCTCCTTGAAACTTGACCAAATGAAGTAGTTCTAAGTTCTATCTCTATGGTTTGTTTTCTCTTGAAGTACCCCATGCAGAGACTGGCGAAGAACACTTTCGTTTGAAAGGGGTTGCCAAGCTTACAAAAAACTACTAGTTTGCTGAAATCTCAGCAACAATTTTTTCACCAAGTCTTGATGATACTTGGTGGTAATGATCAGTTCACTAAGCCCACTTGGCTGCCCAATTTTCACTCTTCTAGGTTCAAGCGTTCGTTTCCAGTAACACTTTGAATTTTTATGTTTCACTCTGTTTTCTGCTATATAGATAGATATGTTTGAAACTCTAAATCAAACACGGTTTGCGCTAGCTCCTTGAAACTTCACCAAATGAAGTAGTTCTAAGTTCTATCTCTATGGATTGTTTCCTCTTGAAGTACCCCATGCAGAGACTGGCGAAAAACACTTTCGTTTGAAAGGGGTTGCCAAGCTTCGAAAAAACTACTAGTTTGCTGAAATCTCAGCAAACATTTTTTCACCAAATCTTGATGATACTTGGTGGTAATGATCAGTTCACTAATCCCACTTGGCTGCCCAAATTTTATTCTTCTAGGTTGAAGCTTTCGTTTCCAGTGACTGTTTGAATTTTTAGGTTTCACTCTGTTTTCTGCTATATAGATAGATGTGTTTGAAACTCTAAATCAAACACGGTTTGTGCTAGCTCCTTGAAACTTGACCAAATGAAGTAGTTCTAAGTTCTATCTCTATGGTTTGTTTCCTCCTGAAGTACCCCATGCAGAGACTGCCGAAAAACACTTTCGTTTGAAAGGGGTTGCCAAGCTTCCAAAAAACTACTAGTTTGCTGAAATATCAGCAAACATTTTTTCACCAAATCTTGATGATACTTGGTGGTAATGATCAGTTCACTAATCCCACTTGGCTGCCCAACTTTCAATCTTCTAGGTTCAAGCGTTCGTTTCCAGTAACAGTTTGAATTTATAGGTTTCACTCTGTTTTCTGCTATATAGATAGATGTGTTTGAAACTCTAAATCAAACACGGTTTGTGCTAGCTCCGTGAAACTTGACAAAATGAAGTAGTTCTAAGTTCTATCTCTATGGTTTGTTTCCCCTTGAAGTGCCCCATGCAGAGACTGGCGAATAACACTTTCGTTTGAAAGGGGTTGCCAAGCTTCCAAAAAACTACTCGTTTGCTGAAATCTCAGCAACCATTTTTTCACCAAATCTTGATGATACTTGGTGGTAATGATCAGTTCACTAATCCCACTTGGCTGCCCAACTTTCACTCTTCTAGGTTCAAGCGTTCGTTTCCAGTAACAGTTTGAATTTTTAGGTTTCACTCTGTTTTCTGCTATATAGATAGATGTGTTTGAAATTCTAAATCAAACACGGTTTGTGCTAGCTCCGTGAAACTTGACAAAATGAAGTAGTTCTAAGTTCTATCTCTATGGTTTGTTTTCTCCTGAAGTACCCCATGCAGAGACTGGCGAAGAACACTTTCGTTTGAAAGGGGTTGCCAGGCTTCCAAAAAACTACTCGTTTGCTGAAATCTCAGCAAACATTTTTTCACCAAATATTGATGATACTTGGTGGTAATGATCAGTTCACTAATCCCACTTGGCTGCCCAACTTTCACTCTTCTAGGTTCAAGCGTTCGTTTCCAGTAACAGTTTGAATTTTTAGGTTTCACTCTGTTTTCTGCTATATAGATAGATGTGTTTGAAATTCTAAATCAAACACGGTTTGTGCTAGCTCCGTGAAACTTGACAAAATGAAGTAGTTCTAAGTTCTATCTCTATGGTTTGTTTTCTCCTGAAGTACCCCATGCAGAGACTGGCGAAGAACACTTTCGTTTGAAAGGGGTTGCCAGGCTTCCAAAAAACTACTCGTTTGCTGAAATCTCAGCAACCATTTTTTCACCAAATCTTGATGATACTTGGTGGTAATGATCAGTTCACTAATCCCACTTGGCTGCCCAACTTTCACTCTTCTAGGTTCAAGCGTTCGTTTCCAGTAACAGTTTGAATTTTTAGGTTTCACTCTGTTTCCTGCTATATAGATAGATGTGTTTGAAATTCTAAATCAAACACGGTTTGTGCTAGCTCCGTGAAACTTGACAAAATGAAGTAGTTCTAAGTTCTATCTCTATGGTTTCTTTCCTCTTGAAGTACCCCATGCAGAGACTGGCGAAGAACACTTTCGTTTGAAAGGGGTTGCCAAGCTTCCAAAAAACTACTAGTTTGCTGAAATCTCAGCAAACATTTTTTCACCAAATCTTGATGATACTTGGTGGTAATGATCAGTTCACTAAGCCCACTTGGCTGCCCAATTTTCACTCTTCTAGGTTGAAGCTTTCGTTTCCAGTGACTGTTTGAATTTTTAGGTTTCACTCTGTTTTCTCCAACATAGATAGCTGTGTTTGGAATTCTAAATCAAACACGGTTTGTGCTAGCTCCTTGAAACTTGAACAAATGAAGCAGTTCTAAGTTCTATCTCTATGGTTTGTTTCCTCTTGAAGTACCCCATGCAGAGACTGGCGAAAAACACTTTCGTTTTAAAGGGGTTGCCAAGCTTCCAAAAAACTACTCGTTTGCTGAAATCTCAGCAACCATTTTTTCACCAAATCTTGATGATACTTGGTGGTAATGATCAGTTCACTAAGCCCACTTGGCTGCCCAATTTTCACTCTTCTAGGTTCAAGCGTTCGTTTCCAGTAACACTTTGAATTTTTAGGTTTCACTCTGTTTTCTGCTGTATAGATAGATGTGTTTGAAACTCTAAATCAAACACGGTTTGTGCTAGCTCCTTGAAACTTGACCAAATGAAGTAGTTCTATGTTCTATCTCTATGGTTTGTTTCCTCTTGAAGTACCCCATGCAGAGACTGGCGAAGAACACTTTCATTTGAAAGGGGTTGCCAAGCTTACAAAAAACTACTCGTTTGCTGAAATCTCAGCAACAATTTTTTCACCAAATCTTGATGATACTTGGTGGTAATGATCAGTTCACTAAGTCTACTTGGCTGCCCAATTTTCACTCTTCTAGGTTCAAGCGTTCGTTTCCAGTAACACTTTGAATTTTTATGTTTCACTCTGTTTTCTGCTATATAGATAGATATGTTTGAAACTCTAAATCAAACACGGTTTGTGCTAGCTCCTTGAAACTTGACCAAATGAAGTAGTTCTAAGTTCTATCTCTATGGTTTGTTTCCTCCTGAAGTACCCCATGCAGAGACTGGCGAAAAACACTTTCGTTTTAAAGGGGTTGCCAAGCTTCGAAAAAACTACTAGTTTGCTGAAATCTCAGCAAACATTTTTTCACCAAATCTTGATGAGACTTGGTGGTAATGATCAGTTCACTAATCCCACTTGGCTGCCCAAATTTTATTCTTCTAGGTTGAAGCTTTCGTTTCCAGTGACTGTTTGAATTTTTAGGTTTCACTCTGTTTTCTCCAACATAGATAGCTGTGTTTGGAATTCTAAATCAAACACGGTTTGTGCTAGCTCCTTGAAACTTGAACAAATGAAGTAGTTCTAAGTTCTATCTCTATGGTTTGTTTCCTCTTGAAGTACCCCATGCAGAGACTGGGGAAAAACACTTTCGTTTGAAAGGGGTTGCCAAGCTTCCAAAAAACTACTAGTTTGCTGAAATCTCAGCAAACATTTTTTCACCAAATCTTGATGATACTTGGTGGTAATGATCAGTTCACTAAGCCCACTTGGCTGCCCAACTTTCACTTTTCTAGGTTCAAGCGTTCGTTTCCAGTAACAGTTTGAATTTTTAGGTTTCACTCTGTTTTCTGCTATATAGATAGATGTGTTTGAAACTCTAAATCAAACACGGTTTGTGCTAGCTCCCTGAAACTTGACAAAATGAAGTAGTTCTAAGTTCTATCTCTATGGTTTGTTTCCTCTTGAAGTACCCCATGCAGAGACTGGCGAAGAACACTTTCGTTTGAAAGGGGTTGCCAAGCTTCCAAAAAACTACAAGTTTGCTGAAATCTCAGCAACCATTTTTTCACCAAATCTTGATGATACTTGGTGGTAATGATCAGTTCACTAAGCCCACTTGGCTGCACAATTTTCACTCTTCTAGGTTCAAGCGTTCGTTTCCAGTAACACTTTGAATTTTTAGGTTTCACTCTGTTTTCTGCTATATAGATAGATGTGTCTGAAACTCTAAATCAAACACTGTTTGTGCTAGCTCCTTGAAACTTGACCAAATGAAGTAGTTCTAAGTTCTATCTCTATGGTTTGTTTCCTCCTGAAGTACCCCATGCAGAGACTGGCGAAAAACACTTTCGTTTTAAAGGGGTTGCCAAGCTTCCAAAAAACTACTAGTTTGCTGAAATCTCAGCAAACATTTTTTCACCAAATCTTGATGATACTTGGTGGTAATGATCAGTTCACTAATCCCACTTGGCTGCCCAAATTTTATTCTTCTAGGTTGAAGCTTTCGTTTCCAGTGACTGTTTGAATTTTTAGGTTTCACTCTGTTTTCTCCAACATAGATAGCTGTGTTTGGAATTCTAAATCAAACACAGTTTGTGCTAGCTCCTTGAAACTTGAACAAATGAAGTAGTTCTAAGTTCTATCTCTATGGTTTGTTTCCTCTTGAAGTACCCCATGCAGAGACTGGCGAAAAACACTTTCGTTTGAAAGGGGTTGCCAAGCTTCCAAAAAACTACTAGTTTGCTGAAATCTCAGCAAACATTTTTTCACCAAATCTTGATGATACTTGGTGGTAATGATCAGTTCACTAATCCCACTTGGCTGCCCAACTTTCAATCTTCTAGGTTCAAGCGTTCGTTTCCAGTAACAGTTTGAATTTATAGGTTTCACTCTGTTTTCTGCTATATAGATAGATGTGTTTGAAACTCTAAATCAAACACGGTTTGTGCTAGCTCCGTGAAACTTGACAAAATGAAGTAGTTCTAAGTTCTATCTCTATGGTTTGTTTCCCCTTGAAGTACCCCATGCAGAGACTGGCGAATAACACTTTCGTTTGAAAGGGGTTGCCAAGCTTCCAAAAAACTACTCGTTTGCTGAAATCTCAGCAACCATTTTTTCACCAAATCTTGATGATACTTGGTGGTAATGATCAGTTCACTAATCCCACTTGGCTGCCCAACTTTCACTCTTCTAGGTTCAAGCGTTCGTTTCCAGTAACAGTTTGAATTTTTAGGTTTCACTCTGTTTTCTGCTATATAGATAGATGTGTTTGAAATTCTGAATCAAACACGGTTTGTGCTAGCTCCGTGAAACTTGACAAAATGAAGTAGTTCTAAGTTCTATCTCTATGGTTTGTTTTCTCCTGAAGTACCCCATGCAGAGACTGGCGAAGAACACTTTCGTTTGAAAGGGGTTGCCAGGCTTCCAAAAAACTACTCGTTTGCTGAAATCTCAGCAAACATTTTTTCACCAAATATTGATGATACTTGGTGGTAATGATCAGTTCACTAATCCCACTTGGCTGCCCAACTTTCACTCTTCTAGGTTCAAGCGTTCGTTTCCAGTAACAGTTTGAATTTTTAGGTTTCACTCTGTTTTCTGCTATATAGATAGATGTGTTTGAAATTCTAAATCAAACACGGTTTGTGCTAGCTCCGTGAAACTTGACAAAATGAAGTAGTTTTATGTTCTATCTCTATGGTTTGTTTTCTCCTGAAGTACCCCATGCAGAGACTGGCGAAGAACACTTTCGTTTGAAAGGGGTTGCCAGGCTTCCAAAAAACTACTCGTTTGCTGAAATCTCAGCAACCATTTTTTCACCAAATCTTGATGATACTTGGTGGTAATGATCAGTTCACTAATCCCACTTGGCTGCCCAACTTTCACTCTTCTAGGTTCAAGCGTTCGTTTCCAGTAACAGTTTGAATTTTTAGGTTTCACTCTGTTTCCTGCTATATAGATAGATGTGTTTGAAATTCTAAATCAAACACGGTTTGTGCTAGCTCCGTGAAACTTGACAAAATGAAGTAGTTCTAAGTTCTATCTCTATGGTTTCTTTCCTCTTGAAGTACCCCATGCAGAGACTGGCGAAGAACACTTTCGTTTGAAAGGGGTTGCCAAGCTTCCAAAAAACTACTAGTTTGCTGAAATCTCAGCAAACATTTTTTCACCAAATCTTGATGATACTTGGTGGTAATGATCAGTTCACTAAGCCCACTTGGCTGCCCAATTTTCACTCTTCTAGGTTGAAGCTTTCGTTTCCAGTGACTGTTTGAATTTTTAGGTTTCACTCTGTTTTCTCCAACATAGATAGCTGTGTTTGGAATTCTAAATCAAACACGGTTTGTGCTAGCTCCTTGAAACTTGAACAAATGAAGCAGTTCTAAGTTCTATCTCTATGGTTTGTTTCCTCTTGAAGTACCCCATGCAGAGACTGGCGAAAAACACTTTCGTTTTAAAGGGGTTGCCAAGCTTCCAAAAAACTACTCGTTTGCTGAAATCTCAGCAACCATTTTTTCACCAAATCTTGATGATACTTGGTGGTAATGATCAGTTCACTAAGCCCACTTGGCTGCCCAATTTTCACTCTTCTAGGTTCAAGCGTTCGTTTCCAGTAACACTTTGAATTTTTAGGTTTCACTCTGTTTTCTGCTATATAGATAGATGTGTTTGAAACTCTAAATCAAACACGGTTTGTGCTAGCTCCTTGAAACTTGACCAAATGAAGTAGTTCTAAGTTCTATCTCTATGGTTTGTTTCCTCTTGAAGTACCCCATGCAGAGACTGGCGAAGAACACTTTCATTTGAAAGGGGTTGCCAAGCTTACAAAAAACTACTCGTTTGCTGAAATCTCAGCAACAATTTTTTCACCAAATCTTGATGATACTTGGTGGTAATGATCAGTTCACTAAGTCTACTTGGCTGCCCAATTTTCACTCTTCTAGGTTCAAGCGTTCGTTTCCAGTAACACTTTGAATTTTTATGTTTCACTCTGTTTTCTGCTATATAGATAGATATGTTTGAAACTCTAAATCAAACACGGTTTGTGCTAGCTCCTTGAAACTTGACCAAATGAAGTAGTTCTAAGTTCTATCTCTATGGTTTGTTTCCTCCTGAAGTACCCCATGCAGAGACTGGCGAAAAACACTTTCGTTTTAAAGGGGTTGCCAAGCTTCGAAAAAACTACTAGTTTGCTGAAATCTCAGCAAACATTTTTTCACCAAATCTTGATGATACTTGGTGGTAATGATCAGTTCACTAATCCCACTTGGCTGCCCAAATTTTATTCTTCTAGGTTGAAGCTTTCGTTTCCAGTGACTGTTTGAATTTTTAGGTTTCACTCTGTTTTCTCCAACATAGATAGCTGTGTTTGGAATTCTAAATCAAACACGGTTTGTGCTAGCTCCTTGAAACTTGAACAAATGAAGTAGTTCTAAGTTCTATCTCTATGGTTTGTTTCCTCTTGAAGTACCCCATGCAGAGACTGGGGAAAAACACTTTCGTTTGAAAGGGGTTGCCAAGCTTCCAAAAAACTACTAGTTTGCTGAAATCTCAGCAAACATTTTTTCACCAAATCTTGATGATACTTGGTGGTAATGATCAGTTCACTAAGCCCACTTGGCTGCCCAACTTTCACTTTTCTAGGTTCAAGCGTTCGTTTCCAGTAACAGTTTGAATTTTTAGGTTTCACTCTGTTTTCTGCTATATAGATAGATGTGTTTGAAACTCTAAATCAAACACGGTTTGTGCTAGCTCCCTGAAACTTGACAAAATGAAGTAGTTCTAAGTTCTATCTCTATGGTTTGTTTCCTCTTGAAGTACCCCATGCAGAGACTGGCGAAGAACACTTTCGTTTGAAAGGGGTTGCCAAGCTTCCAAAAAACTACAAGTTTGCTGAAATCTCAGCAACCATTTTTTCACCAAATCTTGATGATACTTGGTGGTAATGATCAGTTCACTAAGCCCACTTGGCTGCACAATTTTCACTCTTCTAGGTTCAAGCGTTCGTTTCCAGTAACACTTTGAATTTTTAGGTTTCACTCTGTTTTCTGCTATATAGATAGATGTGTCTGAAACTCTAAATCAAACACGGTTTGTGCTAGCTCCTTGAAACTTGACCAAATGAAGTAGTTCTAAGTTCTATCTCTATGGTTTGTTTCCTCCTGAAGTACCCCATGCAGAGACTGGCGAAAAACACTTTCGTTTTAAAGGGGTTGCCAAGCTTCGAAAAAACTACTAGTTTGCTGAAATCTCAGCAAACATTTTTTCACCAAATCTTGATGATACTTGGTGGTAATGATCAGTTCACTAATCCCACTTGGCTGCCCAAATTTTATTCTTCTAGGTTGAAGCTTTCGTTTCCAGTGACTGTTTGAATTTTTAGGTTTCACTCTGTTTTCTCCAACATAGATAGCTGTGTTTGGAATTCTAAATCAAACACAGTTTGTGCTAGCTCCTTGAAACTTGAACAAATGAAGTAGTTCTAAGTTCTATCTCTATGGTTTGTTTCCTCTTGAAGTACCCCATGCAGAGACTGGCGAAAAACACTTTCGTTTGAAAGGGGTTGCCAAGCTTCCAAAAAACTACTAGTTTGCTGAAATCTCAGCAAACATTTTTTCACCAAATCTTGATGATACTTGGTGGTAATGATCAGTTCACTAATCCCACTTGGCTGCCCAACTTTCAATCTTCTAGGTTCAAGCGTTCGTTTCCAGTAACAGTTTGAATTTATAGGTTTCACTCTGTTTTCTGCTATATAGATAGATGTGTTTGAAACTCTAAATCAAACACGGTTTGTGCTAGCTCCGTGAAACTTGACAAAATGAAGTAGTTCTAAGTTCTATCTCTATGGTTTGTTTCCCCTTGAAGTACCCCATGCAGAGACTGGCGAAGAACACTTTCGTTTGAAAGGGGTTGCCAAGCTTCCAAAAAACTACTCGTTTGCTGAAATCTCAGCAACCATTTTTTCACCAAATCTTGATGATACTTGGTGGTAATGATCAGTGCACTAATCCCACTTGGCTGCCCAACTTTCACTCTTCTAGGTTCAAGCGTTCGTTTTCAGTAACAGTTTGAATTTTTAGGTTTCACTCTGTTTTCTGCTATATAGATAGATGTGTTTGAAATTCTAAATCAAACACGGTTTGTGCTAGCTCCGTGAAACTTGACAAAATGAAGTAGTTCTAAGTTCTATCTCTATGGTTTGTTTTCTCCTGAAGTACCCCATGCAGAGACTGGCGAAGAACACTTTCGTTTGAAAGGGGTTGCCAGGCTTCCAAAAAACTACTCGTTTGCTGAAATCTCAGCAACCATTTTTTCACCAAATCTTGATGATACTTGGTGGTAATGATCAGTTCACTAATCCCACTTGGCTGCCCAACTTTCACTCTTCTAGGTTCAAGCGTTCGTTTCCAGTAACAGTTTGAATTTTTAGGTTTCACTCTGTTTCCTGCTATATAGATAGATGTGTTTGAAATTCTAAATCAAACACGGTTTGTGCTAGCTCCGTGAAACTTGACAAAATGAAGTAGTTCTAAGTTCTATCTCTATGGTTTCTTTCCTCTTGAAGTACCCCATGCAGAGACTGGCGAAGAACACTTTCGTTTGAAAGGGGTTGCCAAGCTTCCAAAAAACTACTAGTTTGCTGAAATCTCAGCAAACATTTTTTCACCAAATCTTGATGATACTTGGTGGTAATGATCAGTTCACTAAGCCCACTTGGCTGCCCAATTTTCACTCTTCTAGGTTGAAGCTTTCGTTTCCAGTGACTGTTTGAATTTTTAGGTTTCACTCTGTTTTCTCCAACATAGATAGCTGTGTTTGGAATTCTAAATCAAACACGGTTTGTGCTAGCTCCTTGAAACTTGAACAAATGAAGCAGTTCTAAGTTCTATCTCTATGGTTTGTTTCCTCTTGAAGTACCCCATGCAGAGACTGGCGAAAAACACTTTCGTTTTAAAGGGGTTGCCAAGCTTCCAAAAAACTACTTGTTTGCTGAAATCTCAGCAACCATTTTTTCACCAAATCTTGATGATACTTGGTGGTAATGATCAGTTCACTAAGCCCACTTGGCTGCCCAATTTTCACTCTTCTAGGTTCAAGCGTTCGTTTCCAGTAACACTTTGAATTTTTAGGTTTCACTCTGTTTTCTGCTGTATAGATAGATGTGTTTGAAACTCTAAATCAAACACGGTTTGTGCTAGCTCCTTGAAACTTGACCAAATGAAGTAGTTCTAAGTTCTATCTCTATGGTTTGTTTCCTCTTGAAGTACCCCATGCAGAGACTGGCGAAGAACACTTTCATTTGAAAGGGGTTGCCAAGCTTACAAAAAACTACTCGTTTGCTGAAATCTCAGCAACAATTTTTTCACCAAATCTTGATGATACTTGGTGGTAATGATCAGTTCACTAAGTCTACTTGGCTGCCCAATTTTCACTCTTCTAGGTTCAAGCGTTCGTTTCCAGTAACACTTTGAATTTTTATGTTTCACTCTGTTTTCTGCTATATAGATAGATATGTTTGAAACTCTAAATCAAACACGGTTTGTGCTAGCTCCTTGAAACTTGACCAAATGAAGTAGTTCTAAGTTCTATCTCTATGGTTTGTTTCCTCCTGAAGTACCCCATGCAGAGACTGGCGAAAAACACTTTCGTTTTAAAGGGGTTGCCAAGCTTCGAAAAAACTACTAGTTTGCTGAAATCTCAGCAAACATTTTTTCACCAAATCTTGATGATACTTGGTGGTAATGATCAGTTCACTAATCCCACTTGGCTGCCCAAATTTTATTCTTCTAGTTTGAAGCTTTCGTTTCCAGTGACTGTTTGAATTTTTAGGTTTCACTCTGTTTTCTCCAACATAGATAGCTGTGTTTGGAATTCTAAATCAAACACGGTTTGTGCTAGCTCCTTGAAACTTGAACAAATGAAGTAGTTCTAAGTTCTATCTCTATGGTTTGTTTCCTCTTGAAGTACCCCATGCAGAGACTGGCGAAAAACACTTTCGTTTGAAAGGGGTTGCCAAGCTTCCAAAAAACTACTAGTTTGCTGAAATCTCAGCAAACATTTTTTCACCAAATCTTGATGATACTTGGTGGTAATGATCAGTTCACTAAGCCCACTTGGCTGCCCAACTTTCACTTTTCTAGGTTCAAGCGTTCGTTTCCAGTAACAGTTTGAATTTTTAGGTTTCACTCTGTTTTCTGCTATATAGATAGATGTGTTTGAAACTCTAAATCAAACACGGTTTGTGCTAGCTCCCTGAAACTTGACAAAATGAAGTAGTTCTAAGTTCTATCTCTATGGTTTGTTTCCTCTTGAAGTACCCCATGCAGAGACTGGCGAAGAACACTTTCGTTTGAAAGGGGTTGCCAAGCTTCCAAAAAACTACAAGTTTGCTGAAATCTCAGCAACCATTTTTTCACCAAATCTTGATGATACTTGGTGGTAATGATCAGTTCACTAAGCCCACTTGGCTGCACAATTTTCACTCTTCTAGGTTCAAGCGTTCGTTTCCAGTAACACTTTGAATTTTTAGGTTTCACTCTGTTTTCTGCTATATAGATAGATGTGTCTGAAACTCTAAATCAAACACGGTTTGTGCTAGCTCCTTGAAACTTGACCAAATGAAGTAGTTCTAAGTTCTATCTCTATGGTTTGTTTCCTCCTGAAGTACCCCATGCAGAGACTGGCGAAAAGCACTTTCGTTTTAAAGGGGTTGCCAAGCTTCCAAAAAACTACTAGTTTGCTGAAATCTCAGCAAACATTTTTTCACCAAATCTTGATGATACTTGGTGGTAATGATCAGTTCACTAATCCCACTTGGCTGCCCAAATTTTATTCTTCTAGGTTGAAGCTTTCGTTTCCAGTGACTGTTTGAATTTTTAGGTTTCACTCTGTTTTCTCCAACATAGATAGCTTTGTTTGGAATTCTAAATCAAACACAGTTTGTGCTAGCTCCTTGAAACTTGAACAAATGAAGTAGTTCTAAGTTCTATCTCTATGGTTTGTTTCCTCTTGAAGTACCCCATGCAGAGACTGGCGAAAAACACTTTCGTTTGAAAGGGGTTGCCAAGCTTCCAAAAAACTACTAGTTTGCTGAAATCTCAGCAAACATTTTTTCACCAAATCTTGATGATACTTGGTGGTAATGATCAGTTCACTAATCCCACTTGGCTGCCCAACTTTCACTTTTCTAGGTTCAAGCGTTCGTTTCCAGTAACAGTTTGAATTTTTAGGTTTCACTCTGTTTTCTGCTATATAGATAGATGTGTTTGAAACTCTAAATCAAACACGGTTTGTGCTAGCTCCGTGAAACTTGACAAAATGAAGTAGTTCTAGTTCTATCTCTATGGTTTGTTTCCTCTTGAAGTACCCCATGCAGAGACTGGCGAAGAACACTTTCGTTTGAAAGGGGTTGCCAAGCTTCCAAAAAACTACTCGTTTGCTGAAATCTCAGCAAACATTTTTTCACCAAATCTTGATGATACTTGGTGGTAATGATCAGTTCACTAAGCCCACTTGGCTGCCCAACTTTCACTCTTCTAGGTTCAAGCGTTCGTTTCCAGTAACACTTTGAATTTTTAGGTTTCACTCTGTTTTCTGCTATATAGATAGATGTGTTTGAAACTCTAAATCAAACACGGTTTGTGCTAGCTCCGTGAAACTTGACAAAATGAAGTAGTTCTAAGTTCTATCTCTATGGTTTGTTTCCTCTTGAAGTACCCCATGCAGAAACTGGCGAAAAACACTTTCGTTTGAAAGGGGTTGCCAAGCTTCCAAAAAACTACTAGTTTGCTGAAATCTCAGCAAACATTTTTTCACCAAATCTTGATGATACTTGGTGGTAATGATCAGTTCACTAATCCCACTTGGCTGCCCGACTTTCACTCTTCTAGGTTCAAGCGTTCGTTTCCAGTAACAGTTTGAATTTTTAGGTTTCACTCTGTTTTCTGCTATATAGATAGATGTGTTTGAAACTCTAAATCAAACACGGTTTGTGCTAGCTCCGTGAAACTTGACAAAATGAAGTAGTTCTAAGTTCTATCTCTATGGTTTGTTTCCTCTTGAAGTACCCCATGCAGAGACTGGCGAAGAACACTTTCATTTGAAAGGGGTTGCCAAGCTTCCAAAAAACTACTCGTTTGCTGAAATCTCAGCAACCATTTTTTCACCAAATCTTGATGATACTTGGTGGTAATGAACAGTTCACTAAGCCCACTTGGCTGCACAATTTTCACTCTTCTAGGTTCAAGCGTTCGTTTCCAGTAACACTTTGAATTTTTAGGTTTCACTCTGTTTTCTGCTATATAGATAGATGTGTTTGAAACTCTAAATCAAACACGGTTTGTGCTAGCTCCTTGAAACTTGACCAAATGAAGTAGTTCTAAGTTCTATCTCTATGGTTTGTTTCCTCCTGAAGTACCCCATGCAGAGACTGGCGAAAAACACTTTCGTTTTAAAGGGTTTGCCAAGCTTCCAAAAAACTACTAGTTTGCTGAAATCTCAGCAAACATTTTTTCACCAAATCTTGATGATACTTGGTGGTAATGATCAGTTCACTAATCCCACTTGGCTGCCCAACTTTCACTCTTCTAGGTTCAAGCGTTCGTTTCCAGTGACTGTTTGAATTTTTAGGTTTCACTCTGTTTTCTCCAACATAGATAGCTGTGTTTGGAATTCTAAATCAAACACGGTTTGTCGTAGCTCCTTGAAACTTGACAAAATGAAGTAGTTCTAAGTTCTATCTCTATGGTTTGTTTCCTCTTGAAGTACCCCATGCAGAGACTGGCGAAAAACACTTTCGTTTGAAAGGGGTTGCCAAGCTTCCAAAAAACTACTAGTTTGCTGAAATCTCAGCAAACATTTTTTCACCAAATCTTGATGATACTTGGTGGTAATGATCAGTTCACTAATCCGACTTGGCTGCCCAACTTTCACTTTTCTAGGTTCAAGCGTTCGTTTCCAGTAACAGTTTGAATTTTTTGGTTTCACTCTGTTTTCTGCTATATAGATAGATGTGTTTGAAACTCTAAATCAAACACGGTTTGTGCTAGCTCCGTGAAACTTGACAAAATGAAGTAGTTCTAAGTTCTATCTCTATGGTTTGTTTCCTCTTGAAGTACCCCATGCAGAGACTGGCGAAGAACACTTTCGTTTGAAAGGGGTTGCCAAGCTTCCAAAAAACTACTCGTTTGCTGAAATCTCAGCAACCATTTTTTCACCAAATCTTGATGATACTTGGTGGTAATGATCAGTTCACTAAGCCCACTTGGTTGCCCAATTTTCACTCTTCTAGGTTCAAGCGTTCGTTTCCAGTAACACTTTGAATTTTTAGGTTTCACTCTGTTTTCTGATATATAGATAGATGTCTTTGAAACTCTAAATCAAACACGGTTTGTGCTAGCTCCTTGAAACTTGACCAAATGAAGTAGTTTTAAGTTCTATCTCTATGGTTTGTTTCCTCTTGAAGTACCCCATGCAGAGACTGGCGAAAAACACTTTCGTTTGAAAGGGGTTGCCAAGCTTCCAAAAAACTACTAGTTTGCTGAAATCTCAGCAAACATTTTTTCACCAAATCTTGATGATACTTGGTGGTAATGATCAGTTCACTAATCCCACTTGGCTGCCCAACTTTCACTCTTCTAGGTTCAAGCGTTCGTTTCCAGTAACACTTTGAATATTTAGGTTTCACTCTGTTTTCTGCTATATAGATAGATGTGTTTGAAACTCTAAATCAAACACGGTTTGTGCTAGCTCCTTGAAACTTGACCAAATGAAGTAGTTCTAAGTTCTATCTCTATGGTTTGTTTCCTCTTGAAGTACCCCATGCAGAGACTGGCGAAGAACACTTTCGTTTGAAAGGGGTTGCCGAGCTTACAAAAAACTACTAGTTTGCTGAAATCTCAGCAAAAATTTTTTCACCAAATCTTGATGATACTTGGTGGTAATGATCAGTTCACTAAGCCCACTTGGCTGCCCAATTTTCACTCTTCTAGGTTCAAGCGTTCGTTTCCAGTAACACTTTGAATTTTTATGTTTCACTCTGTTTTCTGCTATATAGATAGATATGTTTGAAACTCTAAATCAAACACGGTTTGTGCTAGCTCCTTGAAACTTGACCAAATGAAGTAGTTCTAAGTTCTATCTCTATGGTTTGTTTCCTCTTGAAGCACCCCATGCAGAGACTGGCGAAAAACACTTTCGTTCTAAAGGGGTTGCCATGCTTCCAAAAAACTACTAGTTTGCTGAAATCTCAGCAACCATTTTTTCACCAAATCTTGATGATACTTGGTGGTAATGATCAGTTCACTAATCCCACTTGGCTGCCCAACTTTCACTCTTCTAGGTTCAAGCGTTCGTTTCCAGTAACAGTTTGAATTTTTAGGTTTCACTCTGTTTTCTACTATATAGATAGATGTGTTTGAAACTCTAAATCAAACACGGTTTGTGCTAGCTCCGTGAAACTTGACAAAATGAAGTAGTTCTAAGTTCTATCTCTATGGTTCGTTTCCACTGGAAGTACCCCATGCAGAGACTGGCAAAGAACACTTTCGTTTGAACGGGGTTGCCAAGCTTCCAAAAAACTACTAGTTTGCTGAAATCTCAGCAACCATTTTTTCACCAAATCTTGATGATACTTGGTGGTAATGATCAGTTCACTAAGCCCACTTGGCTGCCCAATTTTCACTCTTCTAGGTTCAAGCGTTCGTTTCCAGTAACACTTTGAATTTTTAGGTTTCACTCTGTTTTCTGCTATATAGATAGATGTGGTTGAAACTCTAAATCAAACACGGTTTGTGCTAGCTCCTTGAAACTTGACCAAATGAAGTAGTTCTAAATTCTATCTCTATGGTTTGTTTCCTCTTGAAGTACCCCATGCAGAGACTGGCGAAAAACACTTTCGTTTTAAAGGGGTTGCCAAGCTTCCAAAAAACTACTAGTTTGCTGAAATCTCAGCAAACATTTTTTCACCAAATCTTGATGATACTTGGTGGTAATGATCAGTTCACTAATCCCACTTGGCTGCCCAACTTTCAATCTTCGAGGTTCAAGCATTCGTTTTCAGTAACAGTTTGAATTTTTAGGTTTCACTCTGTTTTCTGCTATATAGATAGATGTGTTTGAAACTCTAAATCAAACACGGTTTGTGCTAGCTCCCTGAAACTTGACAAAATGAAGTAGTTCTAAGTTCTATCTCTATGGTTTGTTTCCTCTTGAAGTACCCCATGCAGAGACTGGCAAAGAACACTTTCGTTTTAAAGGGGTTGCCAAGCTTCCAAAAAACTACTAGTTTGCTGAAATCTCAGCAACAATTTTTTCACCAAATCTTGATGATACTTGGTGGTAATGATCAGTTCACTAAGGCCACTTGGCTGCCCAATTTTCACTCTTCTAGGTTCAAGCGTTCGTTTCCAGTAACACTTTGAATTTTTAGGTTTCACTCTGTTTTCTGCTATATAGATAGATGTGTTTGAAACTCTAAATCAAACACGGTTTGTGCTAGCTCCTTGAAACTTGACAAAATGAAGTAGTTCTAAGTTCTATCTCTATGGTTTGTTTCCTCTTGAAGTACCTCATGCAGAAACTGGCGAAAAACACTTTCGTTTGAAAGGGGTTGCCATGCTTCCAAAAAACTACTAGTTTGCTGAAATCTCAGCAAACATTTTTTCACCAAATCATGATGATACTTGGTGGTAATGATCAGTTCACTAATCCCACTTGGCTGCCCAACTTTCACTCTTCTAGGTTCAAGCGTTCGTTTCCAGTAACAGTTTGAATTTTTAGGTTTCACTCTGTTTTCTGCTATATAGATAGATGTGTTTGAAACTCTAAATCAAACACGGTTTGTGCTAGCTCCTTGAAACTTGACCAAATGAAGTAGTTCTAAGTTCTATCTCTATGGTTTGTTTCCTCCTGAAGTACCCCATGCAGAGACTGGCGAAGAACACTTTCGTTTGAAAGGGGTTGCCAAGCTTACAAAAAACTACAAGTTTGCTGAAATCTCAGCAACAATTTTTTCACCAAATCTTGATGATACTTGGTGGTAATGATCAGTTCACTAAGCCCACTTGGCTGCCCAATTTTCACTCTTCTAGGTTCAAGCGTTCGTTTCCAGTAACACTTTGAATTTTTATGTTTCATTCTGTTTTCTGCTATATAGATAGATATGTTTGAAACTCTAAATCAAACACGGTTTGTGCTAGCTCCTTGAAACTTGACAAAATGAAGTAGTTCTAAGTTCTATCTCTATGGTTTGTTTCCTCTTGAAGTACCCCATGCAGAGACTGGCGAAAAACACTTTCGTTTTAAAGGGGTTGCCAAGCATCGAGAAAACTACTAGTTTGCTGAAATCTCAGCAAACATTTTTTCACCAAATCTTGATGATACTTGGTGGTAATGATCAGTTCACTAATCCCACTTTGCTGCCCAAATTTTATTCTTCTAGGTTGAAGCTTTCGTTTCCAGTGACTGTTTGAATTTTTAGGTTTCACTGTGTTTTCTCCAACATAGATAGCTGTGTTTGGAATTCTAAATCAAACACGGTTTGTGCTAGCTCCTTGAAACTTGAACAAAAAGTAGTTTCTAAGTTCTATCTCTATGGTTTGTTTCCTCTTGAAGTAGCCCATGCAGAGACTGGCGAAAAACACTTTCGTTTGAAAGGGGTTGCCAAGCTTCCAAAAAACTACTAGTTTGCTGAAATCTCAGCAAACATTTTTTCACCAAATCTTGATGATACTTGGTGGTAATGATCAGTTCACTAATCCCACTTGGCTGCCCAACGTTCACTTTTCTAGGTTCAAGCGTTCGTTTCCAGTAACAGTTTGAATTTTTAGGTTTCACTCTGTTTTCTGCTATATAGATAGATGTGTTTGAAACTCTAAATCAAACACGGTTTGTGCTAGCTCCTTGAAACTTGACAAAATGAAGTAGTTCTAAGTTCTATCTCTATGGTTTGTTTCCTCTTGAAGTACCCCATGCAGAGACTGGCAAAGAACACTTTCGCTTGAAAGGGGTTGCCAAGCTTCCAAAAAAACTACTAGTTTGCTGAAATCTCAGCAAACATTTTTTCACCAAATCTTGATGATACTTGGTGGTAATGATCAGTTCACTAATCCCACTTGGCTGCCCAACTTTCACTCTTCTAGGTTCAAGCGTTCGTTTCCAGTAACAGTTTGAATTTTTAGGTTTCACTCTGTTTTCTGCTATATAGATAGATGTGTTTGAAACTCTAAATCAAACACGGTTTGTGCTAGCTCCGTGAAACTTGACAAAATGAAGTAGTTCTAAGTTCTATCTCTATGGTTTGTTTCCTCTTGAAGTACCCCATGCAGAGACTGGCGAAGAACACTTTCGTATGAAAGGGGTTGCCAAGCTTCCAAAAAACTACTCGTTTGCTGAAATCTCAGCAAACATTTTTTCACCAAATCTTTATGATAGTTGGTGGTAATGATCAGTTCACTAAGCCCACTTGGCTGCCCAATTTTCACTCTTCTAAGTTCAAGCGTTCGTTTCCAGTAACACTTTGAATTTTTAGGTTTCACTCTGTTTTCTGCTATATAGATAGATGTGTTTGAAACTCTAAATCAAACACGGTTTGTGCTAGCTCCGTGAAACTTGACAAAATGAAGTAGTTCTAAGTTCTATCTCTATGGTTTGTTTCCTCTTGAAGTACCCCATGCACAGACTGGCGAAGAACACTTTCATTTGAAAGGGGTTGCCAAGCTTCCAAAAAACTACTCATTTGCTGAAATCTCAGCAAACATTTTTTCACCAAATCTTGATGATACTTGGTGGTAATGATCAGTTCACTAATCCCACTTTGCTGCCCAAATTTTATTCTTCTAGGTTGAAGCTTTCGTTTCCAGTGACTGTTTGAATTTTTAGGTTTCACTGTGTTTTCTCCAACATAGATAGCTGTGTTTGGAATTCTACATCAAACACGGTTTGTGCTAGCTCCTTGAAACTTGAACAAATGAAGTAGTTCTAAGTTCTATCTCTATGGTTTGTTTCCTCTTGAAGTAGCCCATGCAGAGACTGGCGAAAAACACTTTCGTTTGAAAGGGGTTGCCAAGCTTTCAAAAAACTACTAGTTTGCTGAAATCTCAGCAACCATTTTTTCACCAAATCTTGATGATACTTGGTGGTAATGATCAGTTCACTAATCCCACTTGGCTGCCCAACGTTCACTTTTCTAGGTTCAAGCGTTCGTTTCCAGTAACAGTTTGAATTTTTAGGTTTCACTCTGTTTTCTGCTATATAGATAGATGTGTTTGAAACTCTAAATCAAACACGGTTTGTGCTAGCTCCTTGAAACTTGACAAAATGAAGTAGTTCTAAGTTCTATCTATATGGTTTGTTTCCTCTTGAAGTACCCCATGCAGAGACTGGCAAAGAACACTTTCGCTTGAAAGGGGTTGCCAAGCTTCCAAAAAACTACTAGTTTGCTGAAATCTCAGCAACCATTTTTTCACCAAATCTTGATGATACTTGGTGGTAATGATCAGTTCACTAATCCCACTTGGCTGCCCAACTTTCACTCTTCTAGGTTCAAGCGTTCGTTTCCAGTAACAGTTTGAATTTTTAGGTTTCACTCTGTTTTCTGCTATATAGATAGATGTGTTTGAAACTCTAAATCAAACACGGTTTGTGCTAGCTCTGTGAAACTTGACAAAATGAAGTAGTTCTAAGTTCTATCTCTATGGTTTGTTTCCTCTTGAAGTACCCCATGCAGAGACTGGCGAAGAACACTTTCGTATGAAAGGGGTTGCCAGGCTTCCAAAAAACTACTCGTTTGCTGAAATCTCAGCAAACATTTTTTCACCAAATCTTGATGATACTTGGTGGTAATGATCAGTTCACTAATCCCACTTGGCTGCCCAACTTTCACTCTTCTAGGTTCAAGCGTTCGTTTCCAGTAACAGTTTGAATTTTTAGGTTTCACTCTGTTTTCTACTATATAGATAGATGTGTTTGAAACTCTAAATCAAACACGGTTTGTGCTAGCTCCGTGAAACTTGACAAAATGAAGTAGTTCTAAGTTCTATCTCTATGGTTCGTTTAAACTGGAAGTACCCCATGCAGAGACTGGCAAAGAACACTTTCGTTTGAACGGGGTTGCCAAGCTTCCAAAAAACTACTAGTTTGCTGAAATCTCAGCAACCATTTTTTCACCAAATCTTGATGATACTTGGTGGTAATGATCAGTTCACTAAGCCCACTTGGCTGCCCAATTTTCACTCTTCTAGGTTCAAGCGTTCGTTTCCAGTAACACTTTGAATTTTTAGGTTTCACTCTGTTTTCTGCTATATAGATAGATGTGGTTGAAACTCTAAATCAAACACGGTTTGTGCTAGCTCCTTGAAACTTGACCAAATGAAGTAGTTCTAAATTCTATCTCTATGGTTTGTTTCCTCTTGAAGTACCCCATGCAGAGACTGGCGAAAAACACTTTCGTTTTAAAGGGGTTGCCAAGCTTCCAAAAAACTACTAGTTTGCTGAAATCTCAGCAAACATTTTTTCACCAAATCTTGATGATACTTGGTGGTAATGATCAGTTCACTAATCCCACTTGGCTGCCCAACTTTCAATCTTCGAGGTTCAAGCATTCGTTTTCAGTAACAGTTTGAATTTTTAGGTTTCACTCTGTTTTCTGCTATATAGATAGATGTGTTTGAAACTCTAAATCAAACACGGTTTGTGCTAGCTCCCTGAAACTTGACAAAATGAAGTAGTTCTAAGTTCTATCTCTATGGTTTGTTTCCTCTTGAAGTACCCCATGCAGAGACTGGCGAAGAACACTTTCGTTTTAAAGGGGTTGCCAAGCTTCCAAAAAACTACTAGTTTGCTGAAATCTCAGCAACAATTTTTTCACCAAATCTTGATGATACTTGGTGGTAATGATCAGTTCACTAAGGCCACTTGGCTGCCCAATTTTCACTCTTCTAGGTTCAAGCGTTCGTTTCCAGTAACACTTTGAATTTTTAGGTTTCACTCTGTTTTCTGCTATATAGATAGATGTGTTTGAAACTCTAAATCAAACACGGTTTGTGCTAGCTCCTTGAAACTTGACAAAATGAAGTAGTTCTAAGTTCTATCTCTATGGTTTGTTTCCTCTTGAAGTACCTCATGCAGAAACTGGCGAAAAACACTTTCGTTTGAAAGGGGTTGCCATGCTTCCAAAAAACTACTAGTTTGCTGAAATCTCAGCAAATATTTTTTCACCAAATCTTGATGATACTTGGTGGTAATGATCAGTTCACTAATCCCACTTGGCTGCCCAACTTTCACTCTTCTAGGTTCAAGCGTTCGATTCCAGTAACAGTTTGAATTTTTAGGTTTCACTCTGTTTTCTGCTATATAGATAGATGTGATTGAAACTCTAAATCAAACACGGTTTGTGCTAGCTCCTTGAAACTTGACCAAATGAAGTAGTTCTAAGTTCTATCTCTATGGTTTGTTTCCTCTTGAAGTACCCCATGCAGAGACTGGCGAAGAACACTTTCGTTTGAAAGGGGTTGCCAAGCTTACAAAAAACTACTAGTTTGCTGAAATCTCAGCAACAATTTTTTCACCAAATCTTGATGATACTTGGTGGTAATGATCAGTTCACTAAGCCCACTTGGCTGCCCAATTTTCACTCTTCTAGGTTCAAGCGTTCGTTTCCAGTAACACTTTGAATTTTTATGTTTCATTCTGTTTTCTGCTATATAGATAGATATGTTTGAAACTCTAAATCAAACACGGTTTGTGCTAGCTCCTTGAAACTTGACAAAATGAAGTAGTTCTAAGTTCTATCTCTATGGTTTGTTTCCTCTTGAAGTACCCCATGCAGAGACTGGCGAAAAACACTTTCGTTTTAAAGGGGTTGCCAAGCATCGAGAAAACTACTAGTTTGCTGAAATCTCAGCAAACATTTTTTCACCAAATCTTGATGATACTTGGTGGTAATGATCAGTTCACTAATCCCACTTTGCTGCCCAAATTTTATTCTTCTAGGTTGAAGCTTTCGTTTCCAGTGACTGTTTGAATTTTTAGGTTTCACTGTGTTTTCTCCAACATAGATAGCTGTGTTTGGAATTCTAAATCAAACACGGTTTGTGCTAGCTCCTTGAAACTTGAACAAATGAAGTAGTTCTAAGTTCTATCTCTATGGTTTGTTTCCTCTTGAAGTAGCCCATGCAGAGACTGGCGAAAAACACTTTCGTTTGAAAGGGGTTGCCAAGCTTCCAAAAAACTACTAGTTTGCTGAAATCTCAGCAAACATTTTTTCACCAAATCTTGATGATACTTGGTGGTAATGATCAGTTCACTAATCCCACTTGGCTGCCCAACGTTCACTTTTCTAGGTTCAAGCGTTCGTTTCCAGTAACAGTTTGAATTTTTAGGTTTCACTCTGTTTTCTGCTATATAGATAGATGTGTTTGAAACTCTAAATCAAACACGGTTTGTGCTAGCTCCTTGAAACTTGACAAAATGAAGTAGTTCTAAGTTCTATCTCTATGGTTTGTTTCCTCTTGAAGTACCCCATGCAGAGACTGGCAAAGAACACTTTCGCTTGAAAGGGGTTGCCAAGCTTCCAAAAAACTACTAGTTTGCTGAAATCTCAGCAACCATTTTTTCACCAAATCTTGATGATACTTGGTGGTAATGATCAGTTCACTAATCCCACTTGGCTGCCCAACTTTCACTCTTCTAGGTTCAAGCGTTCGTTTCCAGTAACAGTTTGAATTTTTAGGTTTCACTCTGTTTTCTGCTATATAGATAGATGTGTTTGAAACTCTAAATCAAACACGGTTTGTGCTAGCTCCGTGAAACTTGACAAAATGAAGTAGTTCTAAGTTCTATCTCTATGGTTTGTTTCCTCTTGAAGTACCCCATGCAGAGACTGGCGAAGAACACTTTCGTATGAAAGGGGTTGCCAAGCTTCCAAAAAACTACTCGTTTGCTGAAATCTCAGCAAACATTTTTTCACCAAATCTTTATGATAGTTGGTGGTAATGATCAGTTCACTAAGCCCACTTGGCTGCCCAATTTTCACTCTTCTAAGTTCAAGCGTTCGTTTCCAGTAACACTTTGAATTTTTAGGTTTCACTCTGTTTTCTGCTATATAGATAGATGTGTTTGAAACTCTAAATCAAACACGGTTTGTGCTAGCTCCGTGAAACTTGACAAAATGAAGTAGTTCTAAGTTCTATCTCTATGGTTTGTTTCCTCTTGAAGTACCCCATGCACAGACTGGCGAAGAACACTTTCATTTGAAAGGGGTTGCCAAGCTTCCAAAAAACTACTCGTTTGCTGAAATCTCAGCAAACATTTTTTCACCAAATCTTGATGATACTTGGTGGTAATGATCAGTTCACTAATCCCACTTTGCTGCCCAAATTTTATTCTTCTAGGTTGAAGCTTTCGTTTCCAGTGACTGTTTGAATTTTTAGGTTTCACTGTGTTTTCTCCAACATAGATAGCTGTGTTTGGAATTCTACATGAAACACGGTTTGTGCTAGCTCCTTGAAACTTGACCAAATGAAGTAGTTCTAAGTTCTATCTCTATGGTTTGTTTCCTCTTGAAGTAGCCCATGCAGAGACTGGCGAAAAACACTTTCGTTTGAAAGGGGTTGCCAAGCTTTCAAAAAACTACTAGTTTGCTGAAATCTCAGCAAACATTTTTTCACCAAATCTTGATGATACTTGGTGGTAATGATCAGTTCACTAATCCCACTTGGCTGCCCAACGTTCACTTTTCTAGGTTCAAGCGTTCGTTTCCAGTAACAGTTTGAATTTTTAGGTTTCACTCTGTTTTCTGCTATATAGATAGATGTGTTTGAAACTCTAAATCAAACACGGTTTGTGCTAGCTCCTTGAAACTTGACAAAATGAAGTAGTTCTAAGTTCTATCTCTATGGTTTGTTTCCTCTTGAAGTACCCCATGCAGAGACTGGCAAAGAACACTTTCGCTTGAAAGGGGTTGCCAAGCTTCCAAAAAACTACTAGTTTGCTGAAATCTCAGCAACCATTTTTTCACCAAATCTTGATGATACTTGGTGGTAATGATCAGTTCACTAATCCCACTTGGCTGCCCAACTTTCACTCTTCTAGGTTCAAGCGTTCGTTTCCAGTAACAGTTTGAATTTTTAGGTTTCACTCTGTTTTCTGCTATATAGATAGATGTGTTTGAAACTCTAAATCAAACACGGTTTGTGCTAGCTCTGTGAAACTTGACAAAATGAAGTAGTTCTAAGTTCTATCTCTATGGTTTGTTTCCTCTTGAAGTACCCCATGCAGAGACTGGCGAAGAACACTTTCGTATGAAAGGGGTTGCCAGGCTTCCAAAAAACTACTCGTTTGCTGAAATCTCAGCAAATATTTTTTCACCAAATCTTTATGATAGTTGGTGGTAATGATCAGTTCACTAAGCCCACTTGGCTGCCCAATTTTCACTCTTCTAAGTTCAAGCGTTCGTTTCCAGTAACACTTTGAATTTTTAGGTTTCACTCTGTTTTCTGCTATATAGATAGATGTGTTTGAAACTCTAAATCAAACACGGTTTGTGCTAGCTCCGTGAAACTTGACAAAATGAAGTAGTTCTAAGTTCTATCTCTATGGTTTGTTTCCTCTTGAAGTACCCCATGCAGAGACTGGCGAAGAACACTTTCGTTTGAAGGGGTTGACAAGCTTCCAAAAACTACTAGTTTGCTGAAATCTCAGCAAACATTTTTTCACCAAATCTTGATGATACTTGGTGGTAATGATCAGTTCACTAAGCCCACTTGGCTGCCCAATTTTCACTCTTCTAGGTTCAAGCGTTCGTTTCCAGTAACACTTTGGATTTTTAGGTTTCACTCTGTTTTCTGCTATATAGATAGATGTGTTTGGAACTCTAAATCAAACACGGTTTGTGCTAGCTCCTTGAAACTTGACCAAATGAAGTAGTTCTAAGTTCTATCTCTATGGTTTGTTTCCTCCTGAAGTACCCCATGCAGAGACTGGCGAAAAACACTTTCGTTTTAAAGGGGTTGCCAAGCTTCCAAAAAACTACTAGTTTGCTGAAATCTCAGCAAACATTTTTTCACCAAATCTTGATGATACTTGGTGGTAATGATCAGTTCACTAATCCCACTTGGCTGCCCAAATTTTATTCTTCTAGGTTGAAGCTTTCGTTTCCAGTGACTGTTTGAATTTTTAGGTTTCACTCTGTTTTCTCCAACATAGATAGCTGTGTTTGGAATTCTAAATCAAACACGGTTTGTGCTAGCTCCTTGAAACTTGACCAAATGAAGTAGTTCTAAGTTCTATCTCTATGGTTTGTTTCCTCTTGAAGTACCCCATGCAGAAACTGGCGAAAAACACTTTCGTTTGAAAGGGGTGCCAAGCTTCCATAAAACTACTAGTTTGCTGAAATCTCAGCAAACATTTTCTCACCAAATCTTGATGATACTTGGTGGTAATGATCAGTTCACTAATCCCACTTGGCTGCCCAACGTTCACTTTTCTAGGTTCAAGCGTTCGTTTCCAGTAACAGTTTGAATTTTTAGGTTTCACTCTGCTTTCTGCTATATAGATAGATGTGTTTGAAACTCTAAATCAAACACGGTTTGTGCTGGCTCCTTGAAACTTGACAAAATGAAGTAGTTCTAAGTTCTATCTCTATGGTTTGTTTCCTCTTGAAGTACCCCATGCAGAGACTGGCGAAGAACACTTTCGTTTGAAAGGGGTTGCCAAGCTTCCAAAAAACTACTAGTTTGCTGAAATCTCAGCAGCCATTTTTTCACCAAATCTTGATGATACTTGGTGGTAATGATCAGTTCACTAATCCCACTTGGCTGCCCAACTTTCACTCTTCTAGGTTCAAGCGTTCGTTTCCAGTAACAGTTTGAATTTTTAGGTTTCACTCTGTTTTCTGCTATATAGATAGATGTGTTTGAAACTCTAAATCAAACACGGTTTGTGCTAGCTCCGTGAAACTTGACAAAATGAAGTAGTTCTAAGTTCTATCTCTATGGTTTGTTTCCTCTTGAAGTACCCCATGCAGAGATTGGCGAAGAACACTTTCGTTTGAAAGGGGTTGCCAAGCTTCCAAAAAACTACTGGTTTGCTGAAATCTCAGCAAACATTTTTTCACCAAATCTTGATGATACTTGGTGGTAATGATCAGTTCACTAAGCCCACTTGGCTGCCCAATTTTCACTCTTCTAAGTTCAAGCGTTCGTTTCCAGTAACACTTTGAATTTTTAGGTTTCACTCTGTTTTCTGCTATATAGATAGATGTGTTTGAAACTCTAAATCAAACACGGTTTGTGCTAGCTCCTTGAAACTTGACAAAATGAAGTAGTTCTAAGTTCTATTTCTATGGCTTGTTTCCTCTTGAAGTACCCCATGAAGAAACTGGCGAAAAACACTTTCGTTTGAAAGGGGTTGCCAAGCTTCGAAAAAACTACTAGTTTGCTGAAATCTCAGCAAACATTTTTTCACCAAATCTTGATGATACTTGGTGGTAATGATCAGTTCACTAAGCCCACTTGGCTGCCCAAATTTTACTCTTGTAGGTTCAAGCGTTCGTTTCCAGTAACACTTTGATTTTAGGTTTCACTCTGTTTTCTGCTATATAGATAGATGTCTTTGAAACTCTAAATCAAACACGGTTTGTGCTAGCTCCTTGAAACTTGACAAAATGAAGTAGTTGTTAGTTCTATCTCTATGGTTTTTTTCCTCTTGAAGTACCCCAAGCAGAGACTGGCGAAAAACACTTTCGTTTGAAAGGGGTTGCCAAGCTTCGAAAAAACTACTAGTTTGCTGAAATCTCACCAAACATTTTTTCACCAAATCTTGATGATACTTGGTGGTAATGATCAGTTCACTAATCCCACTTGGCTGCCCAAATTTTATTCTTCTAGGTTGAAGCTTTCGTTTCCAGTGACTGTTTGAATTTTTAGGTTTCACTCTGTTTTCTCCAACATAGATAGCTGTGTTTGGAATTCTAAATCAAACACGGTTTCTGCTAGCTCCTTGAAACTTGACCAAATGAAGTAGTTCTAAGTTCTATCTCTATGGTTTGTTTCCTCTTGAAGTACCCCATGCAGAGACTGGCGAAGAACACTTTCGTTTGAAAGGGGTTGCCAAGCTTCCAAAAAACTACTGGTTTGCTGAAATTTCAGCAAACATTTTTTCACCAAATCTTGATGATACTTGGTGGTAATGATCAGTTCACTAAGCCCACTTGGCTGCCCAATTTTCACTCTTCTAAGTTCAAGCGTTCGTTTCCAGTAACACTTTGAATTTTTAGGTTTCACTCTGTTTTCTGCTATATAGATAGATGTGTTTGAAACTCTAAATCAAACACGGTTTGTGCTAGCTCCTTGAAACTTGACAAAATGAAGTAGTTCTAAGTTCTATCTCTATGGTTTGTTTCCTCTTGAAGTACCCCATGAAGAAACTGGCGAAAAACACTTTCGTTTGAAAGGGGTTGCCAAGCTTCCAAAAAACTACTAGTTTGCTGAAATCTCAGCAAACATTTTTTCACCAAATCTTGATGATACTTGGTGGTAATGATCAGTTCACTAATCCCACTTGACTGCCTAACTTTCACTCTTCTAGGTTCAAGCGTTCGTTTCCAGTAACACTTTGGATTTTTAGGTTTCACTCTGTTTTCTGCTATATAGATAGATGTGTTTGAAACTCTAAATCAAACACGGTTTGTGCTAGCTCCTTGAAACTTGACCAAATGAAGTAGTTCTAAGTTCTATCTCTATGGTTTGTTTCCTCTTGAAGTACCCCATGCAGAGACTGGCGAAAAACACTTTCGTTTGAAAGGGGTTGCCAAGCTTCCAAAAAACTACTAGTTTGCTGAAATCTCAGCAAACATTTTTTCACCAAAACTTGATGATACTTGGTGGTAATGATCAGTTCACTAAGCCCACTTGGCTGCCCAATTTTTACTCTTCTAGGTTCAAGCGTTCGTTTCCAGTAACACTTTGATTTTAGGTTTCACTCTGTTTTCTGCTATATAGATAGATGTCTTTGAAACTCTAAATCAAACACGGTTTGTGCTAGCTCCTTGAAACTTGACAAAATGAAGTAGTTGTTAGTTCTATCTCTATGGTTTTTTTCCTCTTGAAGTACCCCAAGAGGAGACTGGCGAAAAACACTTTCGTTTGAAAGGGGTTGCCAAGCTTCGAAAAAACTACTAGTTTGCTGAAATCTCAGCAACCATTTTTTCACCAAATCTTGATGATACTTGGTGGTAATGATCAGTTCACTAATCCCACTTGGCTGCCAAAATTTTATTCTTCTAGGTTGAAGCTTTCGTTTCCAGTGACTGTTTGAATTTTTAGGTTTCACTCTTTTTTCTGCAACATAGATAGCTGTGTTTGGAATTCTAAATCAAACACGGTTTGTGCTAGCTCCTTGAAACTTGACCAAATGAAGTAGTTCTAAGTTCTATCTCTATGGTTTGTTTCCTCTTGAAGTACCCCATGCAGAAACTGGCGAAAAACACTTTCGTTTGAAAGGGGTTGCCATGCTTCCAAAAAACTACTAGTTTGCTGAAATCTCAGCAAACATTTTTTCACCAAATCTTGATGATACTTGGTGGTAATGATCAGTTCACTAATCCCACTTGGCTGCCCAACTTTCAATCTTCTAGGTTCAAGCGTTCGTTTCCAGTAACAGTTTGAATTTTTAGGTTTCACTCTGTTTTCTGCTATATAGATAGATGTGTTTGAAACTCTAAATCAAACACGGTTTGTGCTAGCTCCGTGAAACTTGACAAAATGAAGTAGTTCTAAGTTCTATCTCTATGGTTTGTTTCCTCTTGAAGTACCCCATGCAGAGACTGGCGAAGAACACTTTCGTTTGAAAGGGGTTGAGAAGCTTCCAAAAAACTACTCGTTTGCTGAAATCTCAGCAAACATTTTTTCACCAAATCTTGATGATACTTGGTGGTAATGATCAGTTCACTAAGCCCACTTGGCTGCCCAATTTTCACTCTTCTAGGTTCAAGCGTTCGTTTCCAGTAACACTTTGAATTTTTAGGTTTCACTCTGTTTTCTGCTATATAGATAGATGTGTTTGAAACTCTAAATCAAACACGGTTTGTGCTAGCTCCTTGAAACTTGACAAAATGAAGTAGTTGTTAGTTCTATCTCTATGGTTTGTTTCCTCTTGAAGTACCCCATGTAGAGACTGGCGAAAAACACTTTCGTTTGAAAGGGGTTGCCAAGCTTCGAAAAAACTACTAGTTTGCTGAAATCTCAGCAAACATTTTTTCACCAAATCTTGATGATACTTGGTGGTAATGATCAGTTCACTAATCCCACTTGCCTGCCCAAAATTTATTCTTCTAGGTTGAAGCTTTCGTTTCCAGTGACTGTTTGAATTTTTAGGTTTCACTCTGTTTCTCCAACATAGATAGCTGTGTTTGGAATTCTAAATCAAACACGGTTTGTGCTAGCTCCTTGAAACTTGACCAAATGAAGTAGTTCTAAGTTCTATCTCTATGGTTTGTTTCCTCTTGAAGTACCCCATGCAGAAACTGGCGAAAAACACTTTCGTTTGAAAGGGGTTGCCATGCTTCCGAAAAACTACTAGTTTGCTGAAATCTCAGCAAACATTTTTTCAACAAATCTTGATGATCCTTGGTGGTAATGATCAGTTCACTAATCCCACTTGGCTGCCCGACTTTCACTCTTCTAGGTTCAAGCGTTCGTTTCCAGTAACACTTTGAATTTTTAGGTTTCACTCTGTTTTCTCCTATATAGATAGATGTGTTTGAAACTCTAAATCAAACACGGTTTGTGCTAGCTCCGTGAAACTTGACAAAATGAAGTAGTTCTAAGTTCTATCTCTATGGTTTGTTTCCTCTTGAAGTACCCCATGCAGAGACTGGCAAAGAACACTTTCGTTTGAAAGGGGTTGCCAAGCTTCCAAAAAACTACTAGTTTGCTGAAATCTCAGCAACCATTTTTTCACCAAATCTTGATGATACTTGGTGGTAATGATCAGTTCACTAAGCCCACTTGGCTGCCTATTTTCACTCTTCTAGGTTCAAGCGTTCGTTTCCAGTAACACTTTGAATTTTTAGGTTTCACTCTGTTTTCTGCTATATAGATAGATGTGTTTGAAACTCTAAATCAAACACGGTTTGTGCTAGCTCCTTGAAACTTGACCAAATGAAGTAGTTCTAAGTTCTATCTCTATGGTTTGTTTCCTCTTGAAGTACCCCATGCAGAGACTGGCGAAAAACACTTTCGTTTTAAAGGGGTTGCCAAGCTTCCAAAAAACTACTAGTTTGCTGAAATCTCAGCAAACATTTTTTCACCAAATCGTGATGATACTTGGTGGTAATGATCAGTTCACTAATCCCACTTGGCTGCCCAACTTTCAATCTTCTAGGTTCAAGCGTTCGTTTCCAGTAACAGTTTGAATTTTTAGGTTTCACTCTGTTTTCTGCTATATAGATAGATGTGTTTGAAACTCTAAATCAAACACGGTTTGTGCTAGCTCCGTGAAACTTGACCAAATGAAGTAGTTCTAAGTTCTATCTCTATGGTTTGTTTCCTCTTGAAGTACCCCATGCAGAGACTGGCGAAGAACACTTTCGTTTGAAAGGGGTTGCCAAGCTTCCGAAAAACAACTAGTTTGCTGAAATCTCAGCAAATATTTTTTCACCAAATCTTGATGATACTTGGTGGTAATGATCAGTTCACTAATCCCACTTGGCTGCCCAACTTTCACTCTTCTAGATTCAAGCGTTCATTTCCAGTAACATTTTGAATTTTTAGGTTTCACTCTGTTTTCTGCTATATAGATAGATGTGTTTGAAACTCTAAATCAAACACGGTTTGTGCTAGCTCCCTGAAACTTGACAAAATGAAGTAGTTCTAAGTTCTATCTCTATGGTTTGTTTCCTCTTGAAGTACCCCATGCAGAGACTGGCAAATAACACTTTCGTTTGAAAGGGGTTGCCGAGCTTCCAAAAAACTACAAGTTTGCTGAAATCTCAGCAACCATTTTTTCACCAAATCTTGATGATACTTGGTGGTAATGATCAGTTCACTAAGCCCACTTGGCTGCCCAATTTTCACTCTTCTAGGTTCAAGCGTTCGTTTCCAGTAACACTTTGAATTTTTAGGTTTTACTCTGTTTTCTGCTATATAGATAGATGTGTTTGAAACTCTAAATCAAACACGGTTTGTGCTAGCTCCTTGAAACTTGACCAAGTGAAGTAGTTCTAAGTTCTATCTCTATGGTTTGTTTCCTCCTGAAGTACCCCATGCAGAGACTGGCGAAAAACACTTTCGTTTTAAAGGGGTTGCCAAGCTTCTAAAAAACTACTGGTTTGCTGAAATCTCAGCAAACATTTTTTCACCAAATCTTGATGATACTTGGTGGTAATGATCAGTTCACTAATCCCACTTGGCTGCCCAACTTTCACTCTTCTAGGTTCAAGCGTTAGTTTCCAGTAACAGTTTGAATTTTTAGGTTTCACTCTGTTTTCTGCTATATAGATAGATGTGTTTGAAACTCTAAATCAAACACGGTTTGTGCTAGCTCCGTGAAACTTGAGAAAATGAAGTAGTTCTAAGTTCTATCTCTATGGTTTGTTTCCTCTTGAAGTACCCCATGCAGAAACTGGCGAAAAACACTTTCGTTTGAAAGGGGTTGAAATGCTTATAAAAAACTACTAGTTTACTGAAATCTCAGCAACCATTTTTTCACCAAATCTTGATGATACTTGGTGGTAATGATCAGTTCACTAATCCCACTTGGCTGCCCAACTTTCACTCTTCTAGGTTCAAGCATTCGTTTCCAGTAACACTTTGAATTTTTAGGTTTCACTCTGTTTTCTGCTATATAGATAGATGTGTTTGAAACTCTAAATCAAACACGGTTTGTGCTAGCTCCTTGAAACTTGACAAAATGAAGTAGTTCTAAGTTCTATCTCTATGGTTTGTTTCCTCTTGAAGTACCCCATGCAGAGACTGGCGAAAA
This sequence comes from Callospermophilus lateralis, assembly GCF_048772815.1. Classification (NCBI taxonomy): domain Eukaryota; kingdom Metazoa; phylum Chordata; class Mammalia; order Rodentia; family Sciuridae; genus Callospermophilus; species Callospermophilus lateralis. Next base: position 114,476 of record NW_027513655.1, on the reverse strand, counting down.
ACACTTTCGTTTGAAAGGGGTTGCCAAGCTTCCAAAAAACTACTAGTTTGCTGAAATCTCAGCAAACATTTTTTCACCAAAACTTGATGATACTTGGTGGTAATGATCAGTTCACTAATCCCACTTGGCTGCCCAACTTTCACTCTTCTAGGTTCAAGCGTTCGTTTCCAGTAACAGTTTGAATTTTTAGGTTTCACTCTGTTTTCTGCTATATAGATAGATGTGTTTGAAACTCTAAATCAAACACGGTTTGTGCTAGCTCCGTGAAACTTGACCAAATGAAGTAGTTCTAAGTTCTATCTCTATGGTTTGTTTCCTCTTGAAGTACCCCATGCAGAGACTGGCGAAGAACACTTTCGTTTGAAAGGGGTTGCCAAGCTTCCGAAAAACTACTAGTTTGCTGAAATCTCAGCAAATATTTTTTCACCAAATCTTGATGATACTTGGTGGTAATGATCAGTTCACTAATCCCACTTGGCTGCCCAACTTTCACTCTTCTAGATTCAAGCGTTCATTTCCAGTAACATTTTGAATTTTTAGGTTTCACTCTGTTTTCTGCTATATAGATAGATGTGTTTGAAACTCTAAATCAAACACGGTTTGTGCTAGCTCCCTGAAACTTGACAAAATGAAGTAGTTCTAAGTTCTATCTCTATGGTTTGTTTCCTCTTGAAGTACCCCATGCAGAGACTGGCAAATAACACTTTCGTTTGAAAGGGGTTGCCGAGCTTCCAAAAAACTACAAGTTTGCTGAAATCTCAGCAACCATTTTTTCACCAAATCTTGATGATACTTGGTGGTAATGATCAGTTCACTAAGCCCACTTGGCTGCCCAATTTTCACTCTTCTAGGTTCAAGCGTTCGTTTCCAGTAACACTTTGAATTTTTAGGTTTTACTCTGTTTTCTGCTATATAGATAGATGTGTTTGAAACTCTAAATCAAACACGGTTTGTGCTAGCTCCTTGAAACTTGACCAAGTGAAGTAGTTCTAAGTTCTATCTCTATGGTTTGTTTCCTCCTGAAGTACCCCATGCAGAGACTGGCGAAAAACACTTTCGTTTTAAAGGGGTTGCCAAGCTTCCAAAAAACTACTGGTTTGCTGAAATCTCAGCAAACATTTTTTCACCAAATCTTGATGATACTTGGTGGTAATGATCAGTTCACTAATCCCACTTGGCTGCCCAACTTTCACTCTTCTAGGTTCAAGCGTTAGTTTCCAGTAACAGTTTGAATTTTTAGGTTTCACTCTGTTTTCTGCTATATAGATAGATGTGTTTGAAACTCTAAATCAAACACGGTTTGTGCTAGCTCCGTGAAACTTGAGAAAATGAAGTAGTTCTAAGTTCTATCTCTATGGTTTGTTTCCTCTTGAAGTACCCCATGCAGAAACTGGCGAAAAACACTTTCGTTTGAAAGGGGTTGAAATGCTTATAAAAAACTACTAGTTTACTGAAATCTCAGCAACCATTTTTTCACCAAATCTTTATGATACTTGGTGGTAATGATCAGTTCACTAATCCCACTTGGCTCTCCAACTTTCACTCTTCTAGGTTCAAGCATTCGTTTCCAGTAACACTTTGAATTTTTAGGTTTCACTCTGTTTTCTGCTATATAGATAGATGTGTTTGAAACTCTAAATCAAACACGGTTTGTGCTAGCTCCTTGAAACTTGACAAAATGAAGTAGTTCTAAGTTCTATCTCTATGGTTTGTTTCCTCTTGAAGTACCCCATGCAGAGACTGGCGAAAAACACTTTCGTTTGAAAGGGGTTGCCAAGCTTCCAAAAAACTACTAGTTTGCTGAAATCTCAGCAAACATTTTTTCACCAAAACTTGATGATACTTGGTGGTAATGATCAGTTCACTAAGCCCACTTGGCTGCCCAATTTTTACTCTTGTAGGTTCAAGCGTTCGTTTCCAGTAACACTTTGAAATTTTAGGTTTCACTCTGTTTTCTGCTATATAGATAGATGTCTTTGAAACTCTAAATCAAACACGGTTTGTGCTAGCTCCTTGAAACTTGACAAAATGAAGTAGTTGTTAGTTCTATCTCTATGGTTTTTTTCCTCTTGAAGTACCCCATGCAGAGACTGGCGAAAAACACTTTCTTTTGAAAGGGGTTGCCAAGCTTCGAAAAAAATACTAGTTTGCTGAAATCTCAGCAAACATTTTTTCACCAAATCTTGATGATACTTGGTGGTAATGATCAGTTCACTAATCCCACTTGGCTGCCCAAATTTTATTCTTCTAGGTTGAAGCATTCGTTTCCAGTGACTGTTTGAACTTTTAGGTTTCACTCTGTTTTCTCCAACATAGATAGCTGTGTTTGGAATTCTAAATCAAACACGGTTTGTGCTAGCTCCTTGAAAATTGACCAAATGAAGTAGTTCTAAGTTCTATCTCTATGGTTTGTTTCCTCTTGAAGTACCCCGTGCAGAAACTGGCGAAAAACACTTTCGTTTGAAAGGGGTTGCCATGCTTCCAAAAAACTACTAGTTTGCTGAAATCTCAGCAAACATTTTTTCACCAAATCTTGATGATACTTGGTGGTAATGATCAGTTCACTAATCCCACTTGGCTGCCCAACTTTCACTCTTCTAGGTTCAAGCGTTCGTTTCCAGTAACAGTTTGAATTTTTAGGTTTCACTCTGTTTTCTACTATATAGATAGATGTGTTTGAAACTCTAAATCAAACACAGTTTGTGCTAGCTCCGTGAAACTTGACAAAATGAAGTAGTTCTAAGTTCTATCTCTATGGTTTGTTTCCTCTTGAAGTACCCCATGCAGAGACTGGCAAAGAACACTTTCGTTTGAAAGGGGTTGCCAAGCTTCCAAAAAACTACTAGTTTGCTGAAATCTCAGCAACCATTTTTTCACCAAATCTTGATGATACTTGGTGGTAATGATCAGTTCACTAATCCCACTTGGCTGCCCAACTTTCACTCTTCTAGGTTCAAGCGTTCGTTTCCAGTAACAGTTGGAATTTTTAGGTTTCACTCTGTTTTCTGCTATATAGATAGATGTGTTTGAAACTCTAAATCAAACACGGTTTGTGCTAGCTCCTTGAAACTTGACCAAATGAAGTAGTTCTAAGTTCTATCTCTATGGTTTGTTTCCTCTTGAAGTACCTCATGCAGAAACTGGCGAAAAACACTTTCGTTTGAAAGGGGTTGCCAAGCTTCCAAAAAACTACTAGTTTGCTGAAATCTCAGCAAACATTTTTTCACCAAATCTTGATGATACTTGGTGGTAATGATCAGTTCACTAATCCCACTTGGCTGCCCAAATTTTATTCCTCTAGGTTGAAGCTTTCGTTTCCAGTGACTGTTTGAATTTTTAGGTTTCACTCTGTTTTCTCCAACATAGATAGCTGTGTTTGGAATTCTAAATCAAACACGGTTTGTGCTAGCTCCTTGAAACTTGAACAAATGAAGTAGTTCTAAGTTCTATCTCTATGGTTTGTTTCCTCTTGAAGTACCCCATGCAGAGACTGGCGAAAAACACTTTCGTTTGAAAGGGGTTGCCAAGCTTCCGAAAAACTACTAGTTTGCTGAAATCTCAGCAAATATTTTTTCACCAAATCTTGATGATACTTGGTGGTAATGATCAGTTCACTAATCCCACTTGGCTGCCCAACTTTCACTCTTCTAGATTCAAGCGTTCGTTTCCAGTAACAGTTTGAATTTTTAGGTTTCACTCTGTTTTCAGCTATATAGATAGATGTGTTTGAAACTCTAAATCAAACACGGTTTGTGCTAGCTCCCTGAAACTTGACAAAATGAAGTAGTTCTAAGTTCTATCTCTATGGTTTGTTTCCTCTTGAAGTACCCCATGCAGAGACTGGCAAATAACACTTTCGTTTGAAAGGGGTTGCCAAGCTTCCAAAAAACTACAAGTTTGCTGAAATCTCAGCAACCATTTTTTCACCAAATCTTGATGATACTTGGTGGTAATGATCAGTTCACTAAGCCCACTTGGCTGCCCAATTTTCACTCTTCTAGGTTCAAGCGTTCGTTTCCAGTAACACTTTGAATTTTTAGGTTTCACTCTGTTTTCTGCTATATAGATAGATGTGTTTGAAACTCTAAATCAAACACGGTTTGTGCTAGCTCCTTGAAACTTGACCAAATGAAGTAGTTCTAAGTTCTATCTCTATGGTTTGTTTCCTCCTGAAGTACCCCATGCGGAGACTGGCGAAAAACACTTTCGTTTTAAAGGGGTTGCCAAGCTTCCAAAAAACTACTGGTTTGCTGAAATCTCAGCAAACATTTTTTCACCAAATCTTGATGATAATTGGTGGTAATGATCAGTTCACTAATCCCACTTGGCTGCCCAACTTTCACTCTTCTAGGTTCAAGCGTTCGTTTCCAGTAACGTTTGAATTTTTAGGTTTCACTCTGTTTTCTGCTATATAGATAGATGTGTTTGAACTCTAAATCAAACACGGTTTGTGCTAGCTCCTTGAAACTTGACAAAATGAAGTAGTTCTAAGTTCTATCTCTATGGTTTGTTTCCTCTTGAAGTACCCCATGCAGAAACTGGCGAAAAACACTTTCGTTTGAAAGGGGTTGAAATGCTTCCAAAAAACTACTAGTTTGCTGAAATCTCAGCAAACTTTTTTTCACCAAATCTTGATGATTCTTGGTGGTAATGATCAGTTCACTAATCCCACTTGGCTGCCCAACTTTCACTCTTCTAGGTTCAAGCGTTCATTTCCAGTAACAGTTTGAATTTTTAGGTTTCACTCTGTTTTCTGCTATATAGATAGATGTGTTTGAAACTCTAAATCAAACACGGTTTGTGCTAGCTCCTTGAAACTTGACAAAATGAAGTAGTTCTAAGTTCTATCTCTATGGTTTGTTTCCTCTTTAAGTACCTCATGCAGAAACTGGCGAAAAACACTTTCGTTTGAAAGGGGTTGCCATGCTTCCAAAAAACTACTAGTTTGCTGAAATCTCAGCAAACATTTTTTCACCAAATCTTGATGATACTTGGTGGTAATGATCAGTTCACTAATCCCACTTGGCTGCCCAACTTTCACTCTTCTAGGTTCAAGCGTTCGTTTCCAGTAACAGTTTGAATTTTTAGGTTTCACTCTGTTTTCTGCTATATAGATAGATGTGTTTGAAACTCTAAATCAAACACGGTTTGTGCTAGCTCCTTGAAACTTGACCAAATGAAGTAGTTCTAAGTTCTATCTCTATGGTTTGTTTCCTCTTGAAGTACCTCATGCAGAAACTGGCGAAAAACACTTTCGTTTGAAAGGGGTTGCCAAGCTTATAAAAAACTACTAGTTTGCTGAAATCTCAGCAAACATTTTTTCACCAAATCTTGATGATACTTGGTGGTAATGATCAGTTCACTAATCCCACTTGGCTGCCCAAATTTTATTCTTCTAGGTTGAAGCTTTCGTTTCCAGTGACTGTTTGAATTTTTAGGTTTCACTCTGTTTTCTCCAACATAGATAGCTGTGTTTGGAATTCTAAATCAAACACGGTTTGTGCTAGCTCCTTGAAACTTGAACAAATGAAGTAGTTCTAAGTTCTATCTCTATGGTTTTTTTCCTCTTGAAGTACCCCATGCAGAGACTGGCGAAAACACTTTCGTTTGAAAGGAGTTGCCAAGCTTCCAAAAAACTACTAGTTTGCTGAATCTCAGCAAACATTTTTTCACCAAATCTTGATGATACTTGGTGGTAATGATCAGTTCACTAATCCCACTTGGCTGCCCAACTTTCACTTTTCTAGGTTCAAGCGTTCGTTTCCAGTAACAGTTTGAATTTTTAGTTTTCACTCTGTTTTCTGCTATATAGATAGATGTGTTTGAAACTCTAAATCAAACACGGTTTGTGCTAGCTCCGTGAAACTTGACAAAATGAAGTAGTGCTAAGTTCTATCTCTATGGTTTGTTTCCTCTTGAAGTACCCCATGCAGAGGACTGGCGAAGAACACTTTCGTTTGAAAGGGGTTGCCAAGCTTCCAAAAAACTACTAGTTTGCTGAAATCTCAGCAACCATTTTTTCACCAAACCTTGATGATACTTGGTGGTAATGATCAGTTCACTAATCCACTTGGCTGCCCAATTTTCACTCCTTCTAGGTTCAAGCGTTCGTTTCCAGTAACACTTTGAATTTTTAGGTTTCACTCTGTTTTCTGCTATATAGATAGATGTGTTTGAAACTCTAAATCAAACACGATTTGTGCTAGCTCCTTGAAACTTGACAAAATGAAGTAGTTGTTAGTTCTATCTCTATGGTTTGTTTCCTCTTGAAGTACCCCATGCAGAGACTAGCGAAAAACACTTTCGTTTGAAAGGGGTTGCCAAGCTTCGAAAAAACTACTACTTTGCTGAAATCTCAGCAAACATTTTTTCACCAAATCTGATGATACTTGGTGGTAATGATCAGTTCACTAATCCCACTTGGCTGCCCAAATTTTATTCTTCTAGGTTGAAGCTTTCGTTTCCAGTGACTGTTTGAATTTTTAGTTTTCACTCTGTTTTCTCCAACATAGATAGCTGTGTTTGGAATTCTAAATCAAACACGGTTTGTGCTAGCTCCTTGAAACTTGACAAAATGAAGTAGTTCTAAGTTCTATCTCTATGGTTTGTTTCCTCCTGAAGTACCCGATGCAGAGACTGGCGAAAAATACTTTCGTTTTAAAGGGGTTGCCAAGCTTCCAAAAAACTACTAGTTTGCTGAAATCTCAGCAAACATTTTTTCACCAAATCTTGATGATACTTGGTGGTAATGATCAGTTCACTAATCCCACTTGGCTGCCCAACTTTCACTCTTCTAGGTTCAAGCGTTCGTTTCCAGTAACAGTTTGAATTTTTAGGTTTCACTCTGTTTTCTGCTATATAGATAGATGTGTTTGAAACTCTAAATCAAACACGGTTTGTGCTAGCTCCTTGAAACTTGACAAAATGAAGTAGTTCTAAGTTCTATCTCTATGGTTTGTTTCCTCTTGAAGTACCCCATGCAGAAACTGGCGAAAAACACTTTCGTTTGAAAGGGGTTGCCATACTTCCAAAAAACTACTAGTTTGCTGAAATCTCAGCAAACATTTTTTCACCAAATCTTGATGATACTTGGTGGTAATGATCAGTTCACTAATCCCACTTGGCTGCCCAACTTTCACTCTTCTAGGTTCAAGCGTTCGTTTCCAGTAACACTTTGAATTTTTAGCTTTCACTCTGTTTTCTGCTATATAGATAGATGTGTTTGAAACTCTAAATCAAACACGGTTTGTGCTAGCTCCTTGAAACTTGACCAAATGAAGTAGTTCTAAGTTCTATCTCTATGGTTTGTTTCCTCTTGAAGTACCCCATGCAGAGACTGGCGAAAAACACTTTTGTTTGAAAGGGGTTGCCAAGCTTCCAAAAAACTACTAGTTTGCTGAAATCTCAGCAAACATTTTTTCACCAAAACTTGATGATACTTGGTGGTAATGATCAGTTCACTAAGCCCACTTGGCTGCCCAATTTTTACTCTTCTAGGTTCAAGCGTTCGTTTCCAGTAACACTTTGAAATTTTAGGTTTCACTCTGTTTTCTGCTATATAGATAGATGTCTTTGAAACTCTAAATCAAACACGGTTTGTGCTAGCTCCTTGAAACTTGACAAAATGAAGTAGTTGTTAGTTCTATCTCTATGGTTTTTTTCCTCTTGAAGTACCCCATGCAGAGACTGGCGAAAAACACTTTCGTTTGAAAGGGGTTGCCAAGCTTCCAAAAAACTACTAGTTTGCTGAAATCTCAGCAAACATTTTTTCACCAAATCTTGATGATACTTGGTGGTAATGATCAGTTCACTAATCCCACTTGGCTGCCCAAATTTTATTCTTCTATGTTGAAGCTTTCGTTTCCAGTGACTGTTTGAACTTTTAGGTTTCACTCTGTTTTCTCCAACATAGATAGCTGTGTTTGGAATTCTAAATCAAACACGGTTTGTGCTAGCTCCTTGAAACTTGACCAAATGAAGTAGTTCTAAGTTCTATCTCTATGGTTTGTTTCCTCTTGAAGTACCCCATGCAGAAACTGGCGAAAAACACTTTGGTTTGAAAGGGGTTGCCATGCTTCCAAAAAACTACTAGTTTGCTGAAATCTCAGCAAACATTTTTTCACCAAATCTTGATGATACTTGGTGGTAATGATCAGTTCACTAATCCCACTTGGTTGCCCAACTTTCAATCTTCTAGGTTCAAGCGTTCGTTTCCAGTAACAGTTTGAATTTTTAGGTTTCACTCTGTTTTCTACTATATAGATAGATGTGTTTGAAACTCTAAATCAAACACGGTTTGTGCTAGCTCCGTGAAACTTGACAAAATGAAGTAGTTCTAAGTTCTATCTCTATGGTTTGTTTCCTCTTGAAGTACCCCATGCAGAGACTGGCAAAGAACACTTTCGTTTGAAAGGGGTTGCCAAGCTTCCAAAAAACTACTAGTTTGCTGAAATCTCAGCAACAATTTTTTCACCAAATCTTGATGATACTTGGTGGTAATGATCAGTTCACTAAGCCCACTTGGCTGCCCAACTTTCACTCTTCTAGGTTCAAGCGTTCGTTTCCAGTAACACTTTGAATTTTTAGGTTTCACTCTGTTTTCTGCTATATAGATAGATGTGTTTGAAACTCTAAATCAAACACGGTTTGTGCTAGCTCCTTGAAACTTGACCAAATGAAGTAGTTCTAAGTTCTATCTCTATGGTTTGTTTCCTCCTGAAGTACCCCATGCAGAGACTGGCGAAAAACACTTTCGTTTTAAAGGGGTTGCCAAGCTTCCAAAAAACTACTAGTTTGCTGAAATCTCAGCAAACATTTTTTCACCAAATCTTGATGATACTTGGTGGTAATGATCAGTTCACTAATCCCACTTGGCTGCCCAACTTTCACTCTTCTAGGTTCAAGCGTTCGTTTCCAGTAACAGTTTGAATTTTTAGGTTTCACTCTGTTTTCTGCTATATAGATAGATGTGTTTGAAACTCTAAATCAAACACGGTTTGTGCTAGCTCCTTGAAACTTGACAAAATGAAGTAGTTCTAAGTTCTATCTCTATGGTTTGTTTCCTCTTGAAGTACCCCATGCAGAAACTGGCGAAAAACACTTTCGTTTGAAAGGGGTTGCCATGCTTCCAAAAAACTACTAGTTTGCTGAAATCTCAGCAAACATTTTTTCACCAAATCTTGATGATACTTGGTGGTAATGATCAGTTCACTAATCCCACTTGGCTGCCCAACTTTCACTCTTCTAGGTTCAATCGTTCGTTTCCAGTAACACCTTGAATTTTTAGGTTTCACTCTGTTTTCTGCTATATAGATAGATGTGTTTGAAACTCTAAATCAAACACGGTTTGTGCTAGCTCCTTGAAACTTGACCAAATGAAGTAGTTCTAAGTTCTATCTCTATGGTTTTTTTCCTCTTGAAGTACCCCATGCAGAGACTGGCGAAAACACTTTCGTTTGAAAGGGGTTGCCAAGCTTCCAAAAAACTACTAGTTTGCTGAAATCTCAGCAAACATTTTTTCACCAAAACTTGATGATACTTGGTGGTAATGATCAGTTCACTAAGCCCACTTGGCTGCCCAATTTTTACTCTTCTAGGTTCAAGCGTTCGTTTCCAGTAACACTTTGAAATTTTAGGTTTCACTCTGTTTTCTGCTATATAGATAGATGTCTTTGAAACTCTAAATCAAACACGGTTTGTGCTAGCTCCTTGAAACTTGACAAAATGAAGTAGTTGTTAGTTCTATCTCTATGGTTTTTTTCCTCTTGAAGAACTCCATGCAGAGACTGGCGAAAAACACTCTCGTTTGAAAGGGGTTGCCAAGCTTCGAAAAAACTACTAGTTTGCTGAAATCTCAGCAAACATTTTTTCACCAAATCTTGATGATACTTGGTGGTAATGATCAGTTCACTAATCCCACTTGGCTGCCCAAATTTTATTCTTCTAGGTTGAAGCTTTCGTTTCCAGTGACTGTTTGAACTTTTAGGTTTCACTCTGTTTTCTCCAACATAGATAGCTGTGTTTGGAATTCTAAATCAAACACGGTTTGTGCTAGCTCCTTGAAACTTGACCAAATGAAGTAGTTCTAAGTTCCATCTCTATGGTTTGTTTCCTCTTGAAGTACCCCATGCAGAGACTGGCAAAGAACACTTTCGTTTGAAAGGGGTTGCCAAGCTTCCAAAAAACTACTAGTTTGCTGAAATCTCAGCAACCATTTTTTCACCAAATCTTGATGATACTTGGTGGTATTGATCAGTTCACTAAGCCCGCTTGGCTGCCCAATTTTCACTCTTCTAGGTTCAAGCGTTCGTTTGCAGTAACACTTTAAATTTTTAGGTTTCACTCTGTTTTCTGCTATATAGATAGATGTGTTTGAAACTCTAAATCAAACACGGTTTGTGCTAGCTTTTTGAAACTTGACCAAATGAAGTAGTTCTAAGTTCTATCTCTATGGTTTGTTTCCTCTTGAAGTACCCCATGCAGAGACTTTCGAAAAACACTTTCGTTTTAAACGGGTTGCCAAGCTTCCAAAAAACTACTAGTTTGCTGAAATCTCAGCAAACATTTTTTCACCAAATCTTGATGATACTTGGTGGTAATGATCAGTTCACTAATCCCACTTGGCTGCCCAACTTTCACTCTTCTAGGTTCAAGCGTTCGTTTCCAGTAACAGTTTGAATTTTTAGGTTTCACTCTGTTTTCTGCTATATAGATAGATGTGTTTGAAACTCTAAATCAAACACGGTTTGTGCTACCTCCCTGAAACTTGACAAAATGAAGTAGTTCTAAGTTCTATCTCTATGGTTTGTTTCCTCTTGAAGTACCCCATGCAGAGACTGGCAAAGAACACTTTCGTTTGAAAGGGGTTGCCAAGCTTCCAAAAAACTACTCGTTTGCTGAAATCTCAGCAAACATTTTTTCACCAAATCTTGATGATACTTGGTGGTAATGATCAGTTCACTAATCCCACTTGGCTGCCCAACTTTCACTCTTCTAGGTTCAAGCGTTTGTTTCCAGTAACAGTTTGAATTTTTAGGTTTCACTCTGTTTTCTGCTATATAGATAGATGTGTTTGAAACTCTAAATCAAACACGGTTTGTGCTAGCTCCCTGAAACTTGACAAAATGAAGTAGTTCTAAGTTCTATCTCTATGGTTTGTTTCCTCTTGAAGTACCCCATGCAGAGACTGGCAAAGAACACTTTCGTTTGAAAGGGGTTGCCAAGCTTCCAAAAAACTACTAGTTTGCTGAAATCTCAGCAACCATTTTTGCACCAAATCTTGATGATACTTGCTGGTAATGATCAGTTCACTAAGCCCACTTGGCTGCCCAATTTTCACTCTTCTAGGTTCAAGCGTTCGTTTCCAGTAACACTTTGAATTTTTAGGTTTCACTCTGTTTTCTGCTATATAGATAGATGTGTTTGAAACTCTAAATCAAACACGGTTTGTGCTAGCTCCTTGAAACTTGACCAAATGAAGTAGTTCTAAGTTCTATCTCTATGGTTTGTTTCCTCCTGAAGTACCCCATGCAGAGACTGGCGAAAAACACTTTCGTTTTAAAGGGGTTGCCAAGCTTCCAAAAAACTACTAGTTTGCTGAAATCTCAGCAAACATTTTTTCACCAAATCTTGATGATACTTGGTGGTAATGATCAGTTCACTAATCCCACTTGGCTGCCCAACTTTCACTCTTCTAGGTTCAAGCGTTCGTTTCCAGTAACAGTTTGAATTTTTAGGTTTCACTCTGTTTTCTGCTATATAGATAGATGTGTTTGAAACTCTAAATCAAACACGGTTTGTGCTAGCTCCTTGAAACTTGACAAAATGAAGTAGTTCTAAGGTCTATCTCTATGGTTTGTTTCCTCTTGAAGTACCCCATGCAGAAACTGGCGAAAAACACTTTCGTTTGAAAGGGGTTGCCATGCTTCCAAAAAACTACTAGTTTGCTGAAATCTCAGCAAACATTTTTTTCACCAAATCTTGATGATACTTGGTGGTAATGCTCAGTTCACTAATCCCACTTGGCTGCCCAACTTTCACTCTTCTAGGTTCAAGCGTTCGTTTCCAGTAACACTTTGAATTTTTAGGTTTCACTCTGTTTTCTGCTATATAAATAGATGTGTTTGAAACTCTAAATCAAACACGGTTTGTGCTAGCTCCTTGAAACTTGACCAAATGAAGTAGTTCTAAGTTCTATCTCTATGGTTTGTTTCCCCTTGAAGTACCCCATGCAGAGACTGGCGAAAAACACTTTCGTTTGAAAGGGGTTGCCAAGCTTCCAAAAAACTTCTAGTTTGCTGAAATCTCAGCAAACATTTTTTCACCAAAACTTGATGATACTTGGTGGTAATGATCAGTTCACTAAGCCCACTTGGCTGCCCAATTTTTACTCTTCTAGGTTCAAGCGTTCGTTTCCAGTAACACTTTGAAATTTTAGGTTTCACTCTGTTTTCTGCTATATACATAGATGTCTTTGAAACTCTAAATCAAACACGGTTTGTGCTAGCTCCTTGAAACTTGACAAAATGAAGTAGTTGTTAGTTCTATCTCTATGGTTTTTTTCCTCTTGAAGTACCCCATGCAGAGACTGGCGAAAAACACTTTCGTTTGAAAGGGGTTGCCAAGCTTCGAAAAAACTACTAGTTTGCTGAAATCTCAGCAACCATTTTTTCACCAAATCTTGATGATACTTGGTGGTAATGATCAGTTCACTAATCCCACTTGGCTGCCCAACTTTCACTCTTCTAGGTTCAAGCGTTCGTTTCCAGTAACACCTTGGATTTTTAGGTTTCACTCTGTTTTCTGCTATATAGATAGATGTGTTTGAAACTCTAAATCAAACACGGTTTGTGCTAGCTCCTTGAAACTTGACCAAATGAAGTAGTTCTAAGTTCTATCTCTATGGTTTGTTTCCTCTTGAAGTACCCCATGCAGAGACTGGCGAAAAACACTTTCGTTTGAAAGGGGTTGCCAAGCTTCCAAAAAACTACTAGTTTGCTGAAATCTCAGCAAACATTTTTTCACCAAAACTTGATGATACTTGGTGGTAATGATCAGTTCACTAAGCCCACTTGGCTGCCCAATTTTTACTCTTCTAGGTTCAAGCGTTCGTTTCCAGTAACACTTTGAAATTTTAGGTTTCACTCTGTTTTCTGCTATATAGATAGATGTCTTTGAAACTCTAAATCAAACACGGTTTGTGCTAGCTCCTTGAAACTTGACAAAATGAAGTAGTTGTTAGTTCTATCTCTATGGTTTTTTTCCTCTTGAAGTACCCCATGCAGAGACTGGCGAAAAACACTTTCGTTTGAAAGGGGTTGCCAAGCTTCGAAAAAACTACTAGTTTGCTGAAATCTCAGCAAACATTTTTTCACCAAATCTTGATGATACTTGGTGGTAATGATCAGTTCACTAATCCCACTTGGCTGCCCAAATTTTATTCTTCTAGGTTGAAGCTTTCGTTTCCAGTGACTGTTTGAACTTTTAGGTTTCACTCTGTTTTCTCCAACATAGATAGCTGTGTTTGGAATTCTAAATCAAACACGGTTTGTGCTAGCTCCGTGAAACTTGACAAAATGAAGTAGTTCTAAGTTCTATCTCTATGGTTTGTTTCCTCTTGAAGTACCCCATGCAGAGACTGGCAAAGAACACTTTCGTTTGAAAGGGGTTGCCAAGCTTCCAAAAAACTACTAGTTTGCTGAAATCTCAGCAACCATTTTTTCACCAAATCTTGATGATACTTGGTGGTAATGATCAGTTCACTAATCCCACTTGGCTGCCCAACTTTCACTCTTCTAGGTTCAAGCGTTCGTTTCCAGTAACAGTTTGAATTTTTAGGTTTCACTCTGTTTTCTGCTATATAGATAGATGTGTTTGAAACTCTAAATCAAACACGGTTTGTGCTAGCTCCCTGAAACTTGACAAAATGAAGTAGTTCTAAGTTCTATCTCTATGGTTTGTTTCCTCTTGAAGTACCCCATGCAGAGACTGGCAAAGAACACTTTCGTTTGAAAGGGGTTGCCAAGCTTCCAAAAAACTACTAGTTTGCTGAAATCTCAGCAACCATTTTTTCACCAAATCTTGATGATACTTGGTGGTAATGATCAGTTCACTAAGCCCACTTGGCTGCCCAATTTTCACTCTTCTAGGTTCAAGCGTTTGTTTCCAGTAACACTTTGAATTTTTAGGTTTCACTCTGTTTTCTGCTATATAGATAGATGTGTTTGAAACTCTAAATCAAACACGGTTTGTGCTAGCTCCTTGAAACTTGACCAAATGAAGTAGTTCTAAGTTCTATCTCTATGGTTTGTTTCCTCCTGAAGTACCCCATGTAGAGACTGGCGAAAAACACTTTCGTTTTAAAGGGGTTGCCAAGCTTCCAAAAAACTACTAGTTTGCTGAAATCTCAGCAACCATTTTTTCACCAAATCTTGATGATACTTGGTGGTAATGATCAGTTCACTAATCCCACTTGGCTGCCCAACTTTCACTCTTCTAGGTTCAAGCGTTCGTTTCCAGTAACAGTTTGAATTTTTAGGTTTCACTCTGTTTTCTGCTATATAGATAGATGTGTTTGAAACTCTAAATCAAACACGGTTTGTGCTAGCTCCTTGAAACTTGACAAAATGAAGTAGTTCTAAGTTCTATCTCTATGGTTTGTTTCCTCTTGAAGTACCCCATGCAGAAACTGGCGAAAAACACTTTCGTTTGAAAGGGGTTGCCATGCTTCCAAAAAACTACTAGTTTGCTGAAATCTCAGCAAACATTTTTTCACCAAATCTTGATGATACTTGGTGGTAATGATCAGTTCACTAATCCCACTTGGCTGCCCAACTTTCACTCTTCTAGGTTCAATCGTTCATTTCCAGTAACACCTTGAATTTTTAGGTTTCACTCTGTTTTCTGCTATATAGATAGATGTGTTTGAAACTCTAAATAAAACACGGTTTGTGCTAGCTCCTTGAAACTTGACCAAATGAAGTAGTTCTAAGTTCTATCTCTATGGTTTGTTTCCTCTTGAAGTACCCCATGCAGAGACTGGCGAAAAACACTTTCGTTTGAAAGGGGTTGCCAAGCTTCCAAAAAACTACTAGTTTGCTGAAATCTCAGCAAACATTTTTTCACCAAAACTTGATGATACTTGGTGGTAATGATCAGTTCACTAAGCCCACTTGGCTGCCCAATTTTTACTCTTCTAGGTTCACGCGTTCGTTTCCAGTAACACTTTGAAATTTTAGGTTTCACTCTGTTTTCTGCTATATAGATAGATGTCTTTGAAACTCTAAATCAAACACGGTTTGTGCTAGCTCCTTGAAACTTGACTAAATGAAGTAGTTGTTAGTTCTATCTCTATGGTTTTTTTCCTCTTGAAGAACTCCATGCAGAGACTGGCGAAAAACACTCTCGTTTGAAAGGGGTTGCCAAGCTTCGAAAAAACTACTAGTTTGCTGAAATCTCAGCAAACATTTTTTCACCAAATCTTGATGATACTTGGTGGTAATGATCAGTTCACTAATCCCACTTGGCTGCCCAAATTTTATTCTTCTAGGTTGAAGCTTTCGTTTCCAGTGACTGTTTGAACTTTTAGGTTTCACTCTGTTTTCTCCAACATAGATAGCTGTGTTTGGAATTCTAAATCAAACACGGTTTGTGCTAGCTCCTTGAAACTTGACCAAATGAAGTAGTTCTAAGTTCCATCTCTATGGTTTATTTCCTCTTGAAGTACCCCATGCAGAGACTGGCAAAGAACACTTTCGTTTGAAAGGGGTTGCCAAGCTTCCAAAAAACTACTAGTTTACTGAAATCTCAGCAACCATTTTTTCACCAAATCTTGATGATACTTGGTGGTATTGATCAGTTCACTAAGCCCACTTGGCTGCCCAATTTTCACTCTTCTAGGTTCAAGCGTTCGTTTCCAGTAACACTTTGAATTTTTAGGTTTCACTCTGTTTTCTGCTATATAGATAGATGTGTTTGAAACTCTAAATCAAACACGGTTTGTGCTAGCTTTTTGAAACTTGACCAAATGAAGTAGTTCTAAGTTCTATCTCTATGGTTTGTTTCCTCTTGAAGTACCCCATGCAGAGACTTTCGAAAAACACTTTCGTTTTAAACGGGTTGCCAAGCTTCCAAAAAACTACTAGTTTGCTGAAATTTCAGCAAACATTTTTTCACCAAATCTTGATGATACTTGGTGGTAATGATCAGTTCACTAATCCCACTTGGCTGCCCAACTTTCACTCTTCTAGGTTCAAGCGTTCGTTTCCAGTAACAGTTTGAATTTTTAGGTTTCACTCTGTTTTCTGCTATATAGATAGATGTGTTTGGAACTCTAAATCAAACACGGTTTGTGCTAGCTCCCTGAAACTTGACAAAATGAAGTAGTTTTAAGTTCTATCTCTATGGTTTGTTTCCTCTTGAAGTACCCCATGCAGAGACTGGCAAAGAACACTTTCGTTTGAAAGGGGTTGCCAAGCTTCCAAAAAACTACTCGTTTGCTGAAATCTCAGCAACCATTTTTTCACCAAATCTTGATGATACTTGGTGGTAATGATCAGTTCACTAATCCCACTTGGCTGCCCAACTTTCACTCTTCTAGGTTCAAGCGTTCGTTTCCAGTAACAGTTTGAATTTTTAGGTTTCACTCTGTTTTCTGCTATATAGATAGATGTGTTTGAAACTCTAAATCAAACACGGTTTGTGCTAGCTCCCTGAAACTTGACAAAATGAAGTAGTTCTAAGTTCTATCTCTATGGTTTGTTTCCTCTTGAAGTACCCCATGCAGAGACTGGCAAAGAACACTTTCGTTTGAAAGGGGTTGCCAAGCTTCCAAAAAACTACTAGTTTGCTGAAATCTCAGCAACCATTTTTTCACCAAATCTTGATGATACTCGGTGGTAATGATCAGTTCACTAAGCCCACTTGGCTGCCCAATTTTCACTCTTCTAGGTTCAAGCGTTCGTTTCCAGTAACACTTTGAATTTTTAGGTTTCACTCTGTTTTCTGCTATATAGATAGATGTGTTTGAAACTCTAAATCAAACACGGTTTGTGCTAGCTCCTTGAAACTTGACCAAATGAAGTAGTTCTAAGTTCTATCTCTATGGTTTGTATCCTCCTGAAGTACCCCATGCAGAGACTGGCGAAAAACACTTTCGTTTTAAAGGGGTTGCCAAGCTTCCAAAAAACTAGTAGTTTGCTGAAATCTCAGCAAACATTTTTTCACCAAATCTTGATGATACTTGGTGGTAATGATCAGTTCACTAATCCCACTTGGCTGCCCAACTTTCACTCTTCTAGGTTCAAGCGTTCGTTTCCAGTAACACTTTGAATTTTTAGGTTTCACTCTGTTTTCTGCTATATAAATAGATGTGTTTGAAACTCTAAATCAAACACGGTTTGTGCTAGCTCCTTGAAACTTGACCAAATGAAGTAGTTCTAAGTTCTATCTCTATGGTTTGTTTCCTCTTGAATTTCCCCATGCAGAGACTGGCGAAAAACACTTTCGTTTGAAAGGGGTTGCCAAGCTTCCAAAAAACTACTAGTTTGCTGAAATCTCAGCAAACATTTTTTCACCAAAACTTGATGATACTTGGTGGTAATGATCAGTTCACTAAGCCCACTTGGCTGCCCAATTTTTACTCTTCTAGGTTCAAGCGTTCGTATCCAGTAACACTTTGAAATTTTAGGTTTCACTCTGTTTTCTGCTATATACATAGATGTCTTTGAAACTCTAAATCAAACACGGTTTGTGCTAGCTCCTTGAAACTTGACAAAATGAAGTAGTTGTTAGTTCTATCTCTATGGTTTTTTTCCTCTTGAAGTACCCCATGCAGAGACTGGCGAAAAACACTTTCGTTTGAAAGGGGTTGCCAAGCTTCGAAAAAACTACTAGTTTGCTGAAATCTCAGCAAATATTTTTTCACCAAATCTTGATGATACTTGGTGGTAATGATCAGTTCACTAATCCCACTTGGCTGCCCAAATTTTATTCTTCTAGGTTGAAGCTTTCGTTTCCAGTGACTGTTTGAACTTTTAGGTTTCACTCTGTTTTCTCCAACATAGATAGCTGTGTTTGGAATTCTAAATCAAACACGGTTTGTGCTAGCTCCGTGAAACTTGACAAAATGAAGTAGTTCTAAGTTCTATCTCTATGGTTTGTTTCCTCTTGAAGTACCCCATGCAGAGACTGGCAAAGAACACTTTCGTTTGAAAGGGGTTGCCAAGCTTCCAAAAAACTACTAGTTTGCTGAAATCTCAGCAACCATTTTTTCACCAAATCTTGATGATACTTGGTGGTAATGATCAGTTCACTAATCCCACTTGGCTGCCCAACTTTCACTCTTCTAGGTTCAAGCGTTCGTTTCCAGTAACACCTTGGATTTTTAGGTTTAACTCTGTTTTCTGCTATATAGATAGATGTGTTTGAAACTCTAAATCAAACACGGTTTGTGCTAGCTCCTTGAAACTTGACCAAATGAAGTAGTTCTAAGTTCTATCTCTATGGTTTGTTTCCTCTTGAAGTACCCCATGCAGAGACTGGCGAAAAACACTTTCGTTTGAAAGGGGTTGCCAAGCTTTCAAAAAACTACTAGTTTGCTGAAATCTCAGCAAACATTTTTTCACCAAAACTTGATGATACTTGGTGGTAATGATCAGTTCACTAAGCCCACTTGGCTGCCCAATTTTTACTCTTCTAGGTTCAAGCGTTCGTTTCCAGTAACACTTTGAAATTTTAGGTTTCACTCTGTTTTCTGCTATATACATAGATGTCTTTGAAACTCTAAATCAAACACGGTTTGTGCTAGCTCCTTGAAACTTGACAAAATGAAGTAGTTGTTAGTTCTATCTCTATGGTTTTTTTCCTCTTGAAGTACCCCATGCAGAGACTGGCGAAAAACACTTTCATTTGAAAGGGGTTGCCAAGCTTCGAAAAAACTACTAGTTTGCTGAAATCTCAGCAAACATGTTTTCACCAAATCTTGATGATACTTGGTGGTAATGATCAGTTCACTAATCCCACTTGGCTGCCCAAATTTTATTCTTCTAGGTTGAAGCTTTCGTTTCCAGTGACTGTTTGAACTTTTAGGTTTCACTCTGTTTTCTCCAATATAGATAGCTGTGTTTGGAATTCTAAATCAAACACGGTTTGTGCTAGCTCCGTGAAACTTGACAAAATGAAGTAGTTCTAAGTTCTATCTCTATGGTTTGTTTCCTCTTGAAGTACCCCATGCAGAGACTGGCAAAGAACACTTTCGTTTGAAAGGGGTTGCCAAGCTTCCAAAAAACTACTCGTTTGCTGAAATCTCAGCAACCATTTTTTCACCAAATCTTGATGATACTTGGTGGTAATGATCAGTTCACTAATCCCACTTGGCTGCCCAACTTTCACTCTTCTAGGTTCAAGCGTTCGTTTCCAGTAACAGTTTGAATTTTTAGGTTTCACTCTGTTTTCTGCTATATAGATAGATGTGTTTGAAACTCTAAATCAAACACGGTTTGTGCTAGCTCCCTGAAACTTGACAAAATGAAGTAGTTCTAAGTTCTATCTCTATGGTTTGTTTCCTCTTGAAGTACCCCATGCAGAGACTGGCAAAGAACACTTTCGTTTGAAAGGGGTTGCCAAGCTTCCAAAAAACTACTAGTTTGCTGAAATCTCAGCAACCATTTTTTCACCAAATCTTGATGATACTTGGTGGTAATGATCAGTTCACTAAGCCCACTTGGCTGCCCAATTTTCACTCTTCTAGGTTCAAGCGTTCGTTTCCAGTAACACTTTGAATTTTTAGGTTTCACTCTGTTTTCTGCTATATAGATAGATGTGTTTGAAACTCTAAATCAAACACGGTTTGTGCTAGCTCCTTGAAACTTGACCAAATGAAGTAGTTCTAAGTTCTATCTCTATGGTTTGTTTCCTCCTGAAGTACCCCATGCAGAGACTGGCGAAAAACACTTTCGTTTTAAAGGGGTTGCCAAGCTTCCAAAAAACTACTAGTTTGCTGAAATCTCAGCAAACATTTTTTCACCAAATCTTGATGATACTTGGTGGTAATGATCAGTTCATTAATCCCACTTGGCTGCCCAACTTTCACTCTTCTAGGTTCAAGCGTTCGTTTCCAGTAACAGTTTGAATTTTTATGTTTCACTCTGTTTTCTGCTATATAGATAGATGTGTTTGAAACTTTAAAAAAAAACACGGTTTGTGCTAGCTCCTTGAAACGTGACAAAATGAAGTAGTTCTAAGTTCTATCTATATGGTTTGTTTCCTCTTGAAGTACCCCATGCAGAAACTGGCGAAAAACACTTTCGTTTGAAAGGGGTTGCCATGCTTCCAAAAAACTACTAGTTTGCTGAAATCTCAGCAAACATTTTTTCACCAAATCTTGATGATACTTGGTGGTAATGATCAGTTCACTAATCCCACTTGGCTGCCCAACTTTCACTCTTCTAGGTTCAAGCGTTCGTTTCCAGTAACACTTTGAATTTTTAGGTTTCACTCTGTTTTCTGCTATATAGATAGATGTGTTTGAAACTCTAAATCAAACACGGTTTGTGCTAGCTCCTTGAAACTTGACCAAATGAAGTAGTTCTAAGTTCTATCTCTATGGTTTGTTTCCTCTTGAAGTACCCCATGCAGAGACTGGCGAAAAACACTTTCGTTTGAAAGGGGTTGCCAAGCTTCCAAAAAACTACTAGTTTGCTGAAATCTCAGCAAACATTTTTTCACCAAAACTTGATGATACTTGGTGGTAATGATCAGTTCACTAAGCCCACTTGGCTGCCCAATTTTTACTCTTCTAGGTTCAAGCGTTCGTTTCCAGTAACACTTTGAAATTTTAGGTTTCACTCTGTTTTCTGCTATATACATAGATGTCTTTGAAACTCTAAATCAAACACGGTTTGTGCTAGCTCCTTGAAACTTGACAAAATGAAGTAGTTGTTAGTTCTATCTCTATGGTTTTTTTCCTCTTGAAGTACCCCATGCAGAGACTGGCGAAAAACACTTTCGTTTGAAAGGGGTTGCCAAGCTTCGAAAAAACTACTAGTTTGCTGAAATCTCAGCAAACATTTTTTCACCAAATCTTGATGATACTTGGTGGTAATGATCAGTTCACTAATCCCACTTGGCTGCCCAAATTTTATTCTTCTAGGTTGAAGCTTTCGTTTCCAGTGACTGTTTGAACTTTTAGGTTTCACTCTGTTTTCTCCAACATAGATAGCTGTGTTTGGAATTCTAAATCAAACACGGTTTGTGCTAGCTCCGTGAAACTTGACAAAATGAAGTAGTTCTAAGTTCTATCTCTATGGTTTGTTTCCTCTTGAAATACCCCATGCAGAGACTGGCAAAGAACACTTTCGTTTGAAAGGGGTTGCCAAGCTTCCAAAAATCTACTAGTTTGCTGAAATCTCAGCAACCATTTTTTCACCAAATCTTGATGATACTTGGTGGTAATGATCAGTTCACTAATCCCACTTGGCTGCCCAACTTTCACTCTTCTAGGTTCAAGCGTTCGTTTCCAGTAACACCTTGGATTTTTAGGTTTCACTCTGTTTTCTGCTATATAGATAGATGTGTTTGAAACTCTAAATCAAACACGGTTTGTGCTAGTTCCTTGAAACTTGACCAAATGAAGTAGTTCTAAGTTCTATCTCTATGGTTTGTTTCCTCTTAAAGTACCCCATGCAGAGACTGGCGAAAAACACTTTCGTTTGAAAGGGGTTGCCAAGCTTCCAAAAAACTACTAGTTTGCTGAAATCTCAGCAAACATTTTTTCACCAAATCTTGATGATACTTGGTGGTAATGATCAGTTCACTAATCCCACTTGGCTGCCCAAATTTTATTCTTCTAGGTTGAAGCTTTCGTTTCCAGTGACTGTTTGAACTTTTAGGTTTCACTCTGTTTTCTCCAACATAGATAGCTGTGTTTGGAATTCTAAATCAAACACGGTTTGTGCTAGCTCCGTGAAACTTGACAAAATGAAGTAGTTCTACGTTCTATCTCTATGGTTTGTTTCCTCTTGAAGTACCCCATGCAGAGACTGGCAAAGAACACTTTCGTTTGAAAGGGGTTGCCAAGCTTCCAAAAAACTACTAGTTGGCTGAAATCTCAGCAACCATTTTTTCACCAAATCTTGATGATACTTGGTGGTAATGATCAGTTCACTAAGCCCACTTACCTGCCCAATTTTCACTCTTCTAGGTTCAAGCGTGCGTTTCCAGTAACACTTTGAATTTTTAGGTTTCACTCTGTTTTCTGCTATATAGATAGATGTGTTTGAAACTGTAAATCAAACACGGTTTGTGCTAGCTCCTTGAAACTTGACCAAATGAAGTAGTTCTAAGTTCTATCTCTATGGTTTGTTTCCTCTTGAAGTACCCCATGCAGAGACTGGCGAAAAACACTTTCGTTTTAAACGGGTTGCCAAGCTTCCAAAAAACTACTAGTTTGCTGAAATCTCAGCAAACATTTTTTCACCAAATCTTGATGATACTTGGTGGTAATGATCAGTTCACTAATCCCACTTGGCTGCCCAACTTTCACTCTTCTAGGTTCAAGCGTTCGTTTCCTGTAACAGTTTGAATTTTTAGGTTTCACTATGTTTTCTGCTATATAGATAGATGTGTTTGAAACTCTAAATCAAACACGGTTTGTGCTAGCTCCCTGAAACTTGACAAAATGAAGTAGTTCTAAGTTCTATCTCTATGGTTTGTTTCCTCTTGAAGTACCCCATGCAGAGACTGGCAAAGAACACTTTCGTTTGAAAGGGGTTGCCAAGCTTCCAAAAACTACTAGTTTGCTGAAATCTCAGCAAGTATTTTTTCACCAAATCTTGATGATACTTGGTGGTAATGATCAGTTCACTAATCCCACTTGGCTGACCATCTTTCACTCTTCTAGGCTCAAGCGTTCGTTTCCAGTAACAGTTTGAATTTTTAGGTTTCACTCTGTTTTCTGCTATATAGATAGATGTGTTTGAAACTCTAAATCAAACACGGTTTGTGCTAGCTCCCTGAAACTTGACAAAATGAAATAGTTCTAAGTTCTATCTGTATGGTTTGTTTCCTCTTGAAGTACCCCATGCAGAGACTGGCAAAGAACACTTTCGTTTGAAAGGGGTTGCCAAGCTTCCAAAAAACTACTAGTTTGCTGAAATCTCAGCAACCATTTTTTCACCAAATCTTGATGATACTTGGTGGTAATGATCAGTTCACTAAGCCCACTTGGCTGCCCAATTTTCACTGTTCTAGGTTCAAGCGTTCGTTTCCAGTAACACTTTGAATTTTTAGGTTTCACTCTGTTTTCTGCTATATAGATAGATGTGTTTGAAACTCTAAATCAAACACGGTTTGTGCTAGCTCCTTGAAACTTGACCAAATGAAGTAGTTCTAAGTTCTATCTCTATGGTTTGTTTCCTCCTGAAGTACCCCATGCAGAGACTGGCGAAAAACACTTTCGTTTTAAAGGGGTTGCCAAGCTTCCGAAAAACTACTAGTTTGCTGAAATCTCAGCAAACATTTTTTCACCAAATCTTGATGATACTTGGTGGTAATGATCAGTTCATTAATCCCACTTGGCTGCCCAACTTTCACTCTTCTAGGTTCAAGCGTTCGTTTCCAGTAACAGTTTGAATATTTATGTTTCACTCTGTTTTCTGCTATATAGATAGATGTGTTTGAAACTTTAAATCAAACACGGTTTGTGCTAGCTCCTTGAAACGTGACAAAATGAAGTAGTTCTAAGTTCTATCTATATGGTTTGTTTCCTCTTGAAGTACCCCATGCAGAAACTGGCGAAAAACACTTTCGTTTGAAAGGGGTTGCCATGCTTCCAAAAATCTACTAGTTTGCTGAAATCTCAGCAAACATTTTTTCACCAAATCTTGATGATACTTGGTGGTAATGATCAGTTCACTAATCCCACTTGGCTGCCCAACTTTCACTCTTCTAGGTTCAAGCGTTCGTTTCCAGTAACACTTTGAATTTTTAGGTTTCACTCTGTTTTCTGCTATATAGATAGATGTGTTTGAAACTCTAAATCAAACACGGTTTGTGCTAGCTCCTTGAAACTTGACCAAATGAAGTAGTTCTAAGTTCTATCTCTATGGTTTGTTTCCTCTTGAAGTACCCCATGCAGAGACTGGCGAAAAACACTTTCGTTTGAAAGGGGTTGCCAAGCTTCCAAAAAACTACTAGTTTGCTGAAATCTCAGCAAACATTTTTTCACCAAAACTTGATGATACTTGGTGGTAATGATCAGTTCACTAAGCCCACTTGGCTGCCCAATTTTTACTCTTCTAGGTTCAAGCGTTCGTTTCCAGTAACACTTTGAAATTTTAGGTTTCATTCTGTTTTCTGCTATATTGATAGATGTCTTTGAAACTCTAAATCAAACACGGTTTGTGCTAGCTCCTTGAAACTTGACAAAATGAAGTAGTTGTTAGTTCTATCTCTATGGTTTTTTTCCTCTTGAAGTACCCCATGCAGATACTGGCGAAAAACACTTTCGTTTGAAAGGGGTTGCCAAGCTTCGAAAAAACTACTAGTTTGCTGAAATCTCAGCAAACATTTTTTCACCAAATCTTGATGATACTTGGTGGTAATGATCAGTTCACTAATCCCACTTGGCGGCCCAAATTTTATTCTTCTAGTTTGAAGCTTTCGTTTCCAGTGACTGTTTGAACTTTTAGGTTTCACTCTGTTTTCTCCAACATAGATAGCTGTGTTTGGAATTCTAAATCAAACACGGTTTGTGCTAGCTCCGTGAAACTTGACAAAATGAAGTAGTTCTAAGTTCTATCTCTATGGTTTGTTTCCTCTTGAAGTACCCCATGCAGAGACTGGCAAAGAACACTTTCGTTTGAAAGGGGTTGCCAAGCTTCCAAAAAACTACTCGTTTGCTGAAATCTCAGCAACCATTTTTTCACCAAATCTTGATGATACTTGGTGGTAATGATGAGTTCAATAAGCCCACTTGGCTGCCCAATTTTCACTCTTCTAGGTTCAAGCGTTCGTTTCCAGTAACACTTTGAATTTTTAGGTTTCACTCTGTTTTCTGCTATATAGATAGATGTGTTTGAAACTCTAAATCAAACACGGTTTGAGCTAGCTCCTTGAAACTTGACCAAATGAAGTAGTTCTAAGTTCTATCTGTATGGTTTGTTTCCTCTTGAAGTACCCCATGCAGAGACTGGCGAAAAACACTTTCGTTTTAAACGGGTTGCCAAGCTTCCAAAAAACTACTAGTTTGCTGAAATCTCAGCAAACATTTTTTCACCAAATCTTGATGATACTTGGTGGTAATGATCAGTTCACTAATCCCACTTGGCTGCCCAACTTTCACTCTTCTAGGTTCAAGCGTTCGTTTCCAGTAACAGTTTGAATTTTTAGGTTTCACTCTGTTTTCTGCTATATAGATAGATGTGTTTGAAACTCTAAATCAAACACGGTTTGTGCTAGCTCCCTGAAACTTGACAAAATGAAGTAGTTCTAAGTTCTATCTCTATGGTTTGTTTCCTCTTGAAGTACCCCATGCAGAGACTGGCAAAGAACACTTTCGTTTGAAAGGGGTTGCCAAGCTTCCAAAAAACTACTAGTTTGCTGAAATCTCAGCAACCATTTTTTCACCAAATCTTGATGATACTTGGTGGTAATGATCAGTTCACTAAGCCCACTTGGCTGCCCAATTTTCACTCTTCTAGGTTCAAGCGTTCGTTTCCAGTAACACTTTGAATTTTTAGGTTTCACTCTGTTTTCTGCTATATAGATAGATGTGTTTGAAACTCTAAATCAAACACGGTTTGTGCTAGCTCCTTGAAACTTGACCAAATGAAGTAGTTCTAAGTTCTATCTCTATGGTTTGTTTCCTCCTGAAGTACCCCATGCAGAGACTGGCGAAAAACACTTTAGTTTTAAAGGGGTTGCCAAGCTTCCAAAAAACTACTAGTTTGCTGAAATCTCAGCAAACATTTTTTCACCAAATCTTGATGATACTTGGTGGTAATGATCAGTTCACTAATCCCACTTGGCAGCCCAACTTTCACTCTTCTAGGTTCAAGCGTTCGTTTCCAGTAACAGTTTGAATTTTTAGGTTTCACTCTGTTTTCTGCTATATAGATAGATGTGTTTGAAACTCTAAATCAAACACGGTTTGTGCAAGCTTCATGAAACTTGACAAAATGAAGTAGTTCTAAGTTCTATCTCTATGGTTTGTTTCCTCTTGAAGTACCCCATGCAGAGACTGGCGAAGAACACTTTCGTTTGAAAGGGGTTGCCAAGCTTCCAAAAAACTACTCGTTTGCTGAAATCTCAGCAAATATGTTTTCACCAAATCTTGATGATACTTGGTGGTAATGATCAGTTCACTAAGCCCACTTGGCTGCCCAATTTTCACTCTTCTAGGTTCAAGCGTTCGTTTCCAGTAACACTTTGAATTTTTAGGTTTCACTCTGTTTTCTGCTATATAGATAGATGTGTTTGAAACTCTAAATCAAACACGGTTTGTGCTAGCTCCTTGAAACTTGACCAAATGAAGTAGTTCTAAGTTCTATCTCTATGGTTTGTTTCCTCTTGAAGTACCCCATGCAGAAACTGGCGAAAAACACTTTCGTTTGAAAGGGGTTGCCATGCTTCCAAAAAACTACTAGTTTGCTGAAATCTCAGCAAACATTTTTTCACCAAATCTTGATGATACTTGGTGGTAATGATCAGTTCACTAATCCCACTTGGCTGCCCAACTTTCACTCTTCTAGGTTCAAGCGATCGTTTCCAGTAACACTTTGAATTTTTAGGTTTCACTCTGTTTTCTGCTATATAGATAGATGTGTTTGAAACTCTAAATCAAACACGGTTTGTGCTAGCTCCTTGAAACTTGACCAAATGAAGTAGTTCTAAGTTCTATCTCTATGGTTTGTTTCCTCTTGAAGTACACCATGCAGAGACTGGCGAAAAACACTTTCGTTTGAAAGGGGTTGCCAAGCTTCCAAAAAACTACTAGTTTGCTGAAATCTCAGCAAACATTTTTTCACCAAAACTTGATGATACTTGGTGGTAATGATCAGTTCACTAAGCCCACTTGGCTGCCCAATTTTCACTCTTCTAGGTTCAAGCGTTCGTTTCCAGTAACACTTTGAAATTTTAGGTTTCACTCTGTTTTCTGCTATATAGATAGATGTCTTTGAAACTCTAAATCAAACACGGTTTGTGCTAGCTCCGTGAAACTTGACAAAATGAAGTAGTTGTTAGTTCTATCTCTATGGTTTTTTTCCTCTTGAAGTACCCCATGCAGAGACTGGCGAAAAACACTTTCGTTTGAAAGGGGTTGCCAAGCTTTGAAAAAACTACTAGTTTGCTGAAATCTCAGCACACATTTTTTCACCAAATCTTGATGATACTTGGTGGTAATGATCAGTTCACTAATCCCACTTGGCTGCCCAAATTTTATTCTTCTAGTTTGAAGCTTTCGTTTCCAGTGACTGTTTGAATTTTTAGGTTTCACTCTGTTTTCTCCAACATAGATAGCTGTGTTTGGAATTCTAAATCAAACACGGTTTGTGCTAGCTCCTTGAAACTTGACCAAACGAAGTAGTTCTAAGTTCTATCTCTATGGTTTGTTTCCTCTTGAAGTACCCCATGCAGAAACTGGCGAAAAACACTTTCGTTTGAAAGGGGTTGCCATGCTTCCAAAAAACTACTAGTTTGCTGAAATCTCAGCAAACATTTTTTCACCAAATCTTGATGATACTTGGTGGTAATGATCAGTTCACTAATCCCACTTGGCTGCGCAATTTTCACTCTTCTAGGTTCAAGCGTTCGTTTCCAGTAACAGTTTGAATTTTTAGGTTTCACTCTGTTTTCTGCTATATAGATAGATGTGTTTGAAACTCTAAATCAAACACGGTTTGTGCTAGCTCCCTGAAACTTGACAAAATCAAGTAGTTCTAATTTCTATCTCTATGGTTTGTTTCCTCTTGAAGTACCCCATGCAGAGACTGGCAAAGAACACTTTCGTTTGAAAGGGGTTGCCAAGCTTCCAAAAAACTACTAGTTTGCTGAAATCTCAGCAACCATTTTTTCACCAAATCTTGATGATACTTGGTGGTAATGATCAGTTCACTAATCCCACTTGGCTGCCCAACTTTCACTCTTCTAGGTTCAAGCGTTCGTTTCCAGTAACACTTTGAATTTTTAGGTTTCACTCTGTTTTCTGCTATATAGATAGATGTGTTTGAAACTCTAAATCAAACACGGTTTGTGCTAGCTCCCTGAAACTTGACAAAATGAAGTAGTTCTAAGTTCTATCTCTATGGTTTGTTTCCTCTTGAAGTACCCCATGCAGAGACTGGCAAAGAACACTTTCGTTTGAAAGGGGTTGCCAAGCTTCCAAAAAACTACTAGTTTGCTGAAATCTCAGCAACCATTTTTTCACCAAATCTTGATGATACTTGGTGGTAATGATCAGTTCACTAAGCCCACTTGGCTGCCCAATTTTCACTCTTCTAGGTTCAAGCGTTCGTTTCCAGTAACAGTTTGAATTTTTAGGTTTCACTCTGTTTTCTGCTATAAAGATAGATGTGTTTGAAACTCTAAATCAAACACGGTTTGTGCTAGCTCCTTGAAACTTGACCAAATGAAGTAGTTCTAAGTTCTATCTCTATGGTTTGTTTCCTCTTGAAGTACCCCATGCAGAGACTGGCGAAAAACACTTTCGTTTGAAAGGGGTTGCCAAGCTTCCAAAAAACTACTAGTTTGCTGAAATCTCAGCAAACATTTTTTCACCAAAATTGATGATACTTGGTGGTAAGGATCAGTTCACTAAGCCCACTTGGCTGCCCAATTTTTACTCTTCTAGGTTCAAGCGTTCGTTTCCAGTAACACTTTGAAATTTTAGGTTTCACTCTGTTTTCTGCTATATAGATAGATGTCTTTGAAACTCTAAATCAAACACGGTTTGTGCTAGCTCCTTGAAACTTGACAAAATGAAGTAGTTGTTAGTTCTATCTCTATGGTTTTTTTCCTCTTGAAGTACCCCATGCAGAGACTGGCGAAAAACACTTTCGTTTGAAAGGGGTTGCCAAGCTTCGAAAAAACTACTAGTTTGCTGAAATCTCAGCAAACATTTTTTCACCAAATCTTGATGATACTTGGTGGTAATGATCAGTTCACTAATCCCACTTGGCTGCCCAAATTTTATTCTTCTAGGTTGAAGCTTTCGTTTAAAGTGACTGTTTGAACTTTTAGGTTTCACTCTGTTTTCTCCAACATAGATAGCTGTGTTTGGAATTCTAAATCAAACACGGTTTGTGCTAGCTCCTTGAAACTTGACCAAATGAAGTAGTTCTAAGTTCTATCTCTATGGTTTGTTTCCTCTTGAAGTACCCCATGCAGAAACTGGCGAAAAACACTTTCGTTTGAAAGGGGTTGCCATGCTTCCAAAAAACTACTAGTTTGCTGAAATCTCAGCAAACATTTTTTCACCAAATCTTGATGATACTTGGTGGTAATGATCAGTTCACTAATCCCACTTGGCTGCCCAACTTGCACTCTTCTAGGTTCAAGCGTTCGTTTCCAGTAACAGTTTGAATTTTTAGGTTTCACTCTGTTTTCTACTATATAGATAGATGTGTTTGAAACTCTAAATCAAACACGGTTTGTGCTAGCTCCGTGAAACTTGACAAAATGAAGTAGTTCTAAGTTCTATCTCTATGGTTTGTTTCCTCTTGAAGTACCCCATGCAGAGACTGGCAAAGAACACTTTCGTTTGAAAGGGGTTGCCAAGCTTCCAAAAAACTACTAGTTTGCTGAAATCTCAGCAACCATTTTTTCACCAAATCTTGATGTTACTTGGTGGTAATGATCAGTTCACTAAGCCCACTTGGCTGCCCAATTTTCGCTCTTCTAGGTTCAAGCGTTCGTTTCCAGTAACACTTTGAATTTTTAGGTTTCACTCCGTTTTCTGCTATATAGATAGATGTGTTTGAAACTCTAAATCAAACACGGTTTGTGCTAGCTCCTTGAAACTTGACCAAATGAAGTAGTTCTAAGTTCTATCTCTATGGTTTGTTTCCTCTTGAAGTACCCCATGCAGAGACTGGCGAAAAACACTTTCGTTTTAAACGGGTTGCCAAGCTTCCAAAAAACTACTAGTTTGCTGAAATCTCAGCAAACATTTTTTCACCAAATCTTGATGATACTTGGTGGTAATGATCAGTTCACTAATCCCACTTGGCTGCCCAACTTTCACTCTTCTAGGTTCAAGCGTTCGTTTCCAGTAACAGTTTGAATTTTTAGGTTTCACTCTGTTTTCTGCTATATAGATAGATGTGTTTGAAACTCTAAATCAAACACGGTTTGTGCTAGCTCCCTGAAACTTGACAAAATGAAGTAGTTCTAAGTTCTATCTCTATGGTTTGTTTCCTCTTGAAGTACCCCATGCAGAGACTGGCAAAGAACACTTTCGTTTGAAAGGGGTTGCCAAGCTTCCAAAAAACTACTAGTTTGCTGAAATCTCAGCAACCATATTTTTCACCAAATCTTGATGATACTTGGTGGTAATGATCAGTTCACTAAGCCCACTTGGCTGCCCAATTTTCACTCTTCTAGGTTCAAGCGTTCGTTTCCAGTAACACTTTGAATTTTTAGGTTTCACTCTGTTTTCTGCTATATAGATAGATGTGTTTGAAACTCTAAATCAAACACGGTTTGTGCTAGCTCCTTGAAACTTGACAAAATGAAGTAGTTCTAAGTTCTATCTCTATGGTTTGTTTCCTCTTGAAGTACCCCATGCAGAAACTGGCGAAAAACACTTTCGTTTGAAAGGGGTTGCCATGCTTCCAAAAAACTACTAGTTTGCTGAAATCTCAGCAAACATTTTTTCACCAAATCTTGATGATACTTGGTGGTAATGATCAGTTCACTAATCCCACTTGGCTGCCCAACTTTCACTCTTCTAGGTTCAAGCGTTCGTTTCCAGTAACACTTTGAATTTTTAATTTCACTCTGTTTTCTGCTATATAGATAGATGTGTTTGAAACTCTAAATCAAACACGGTTTGTGCTAGCTCCCAGAAACTTGACAAAATGAAGTAGTTCTAAGTTCTATCTCTATGGTTTGTTTCCTCTTGAAGTACCCCATGCAGAGACTGGCAAAGAACACTTTCGTTTGAAAGGGGTTGCCAAGCTTCCAAAAAACTACTAGTTTGCTGAAATCTCAGCAACCATTTTTTCACCAAATCTTGATGATACTTGGTGGTAATGATCAGTTCACTAAGCCCACTTGGCTGCCCAATTTTCACTCTTCTAGGTTCAAGCGTTCGTTTCCAGTAACAGTTTGAATTTTTAGGTTTCACTCTGTTTTCTGCTATATAGATAGATGTGTTTGAAACTCTAAATCAAACACGGTTTGTGCTAGCTCCTTGAAACTTGACCAAATGAAGTAGTTCTAAGTTCTATCTCTATGGTTTGTTTCCTCTTGAAGTACCCCATGCAGAGACTGGCGAAAAACACTTTCGTTTGAAAGGGGTTGCCAAGCTTCCAAAAAACTACTAGTTTGCTGAAATCTCAGCAAACATTTTTTCACCAAAATTGATGATACTTGGTGGTAAGGATCAGTTCACTAAGCCCACTTGGCTGCCCAATTTTTACTCTTCTAGGTTCAAGCGTTCGTTTCCAGTAACACTTTGAAATTTTAGGTTTCACTCTGTTTTCTGCTATATAGATAGATGTCTTTGAAACTCTAAATCACACACGGTTTGTGCTAGCTCCTTGAAACTTGACAAAATGAAGTAGTTGTTAGTTCTATCTCTATGGTTTTTTTCCTCTTGAAGTACCCCATGCAGAGACTGGCGAAAAACACTTTCGTTTGAAAGGGGTTGCCAAGCTTCGAAAAAACTACTAGTTTGCTGAAATCTCAGCAAACATTTTTTCACCAAATCTTGATGATACTTGGTGGTAATGATCAGTTCACTAATCCCACTTGGCTGCCCAAATTTTATTCTTCTAGGTTGAAGCTTTCGTTTAAAGTGACTGTTTGAACTTTTAGGTTTCACTCTGTTTTCTCCAACATAGATAGCTGTGTTTGGAATTCTAAATCAAACACGGTTTGTGCTAGCTCCTTGAAACTTGACCAAATGAAGTAGTTCTAAGTTCTATCTCTATGGTTTGTTTCCTCTTGAAGTACCCCATGCAGAAACTGGCGAAAAACACTTCCGTTTGAAAGGGGTTGCCATGCTTCCAAAAAACTACTAGTTTGCTGAAATCTCAGCAAACATTTTTTCACCAAATCTTGATGATACTTGGTGGTAATGATCAGTTCACTAATCCCACTTGGCTGCCCAACTTTCACTCTTCTAGGTTCAAGCGTTCGTTTCCAGTAACAGTGTGAATTTTTAGGTTTCACTCTGTTTTCTACTATATAGATAGATGTGTTTGAAACTCTAAATCAAACACGGTTTGTGCTAGCTCCGTGAAACTTGACAAAATGAAGTAGTTCTAAGTTCTATCTCTATGGTTTGTTTCCTCTTGAAGTACCCCATGCAGAGACTGGCAAAGAACACTTTCGTTTGAAAGGGGTTGCCAAGCTTCCAAAAAACTACTAGTTTGCTGAAATCTCAGCAACCATTTTTTCACCAAATCTTGATGATACTTGGTGGTAATGATCAGTTCACTAAGCCCACTTGGCTGCCCAATTTTCGCTCTTCTAGGTTCAAGCGTTCGTTTCCAGTAACACTTTGAATTTTTAGGTTTCACTCCGTTTTCTGCTATATAGATAGATGTGTTTGAAACTCTAAATCAAACACGGTTTGTGCTAGCTCCTTGAAACTTGACCAAATGAAGTAGTTCTAAGTTCTATCTCTATGGTTTGTTTCCTCTTGAAGTACCCCATGCAGAGACTATCGAAAAACACTTTCGTTTTAAACGGGTTGCCAAGCTTCCAAAAAACTACTAGTTTGCTGAAATCTCAGCAAACATTTTTTCACCAAATCTTGATGATACTTGGTGGTAATGATCAGTTCACTAATCCCACTTGGCTGCCCAACTTTCACTCTTCTAGGTTCAAGCGTTCGTTTCCAGTAACAGTTTGAATTTTTAGGTTTCACTCTGTTTTCTGCTATATAGATAGATGTGTTTGAAACTCTAAATCAAACACGGTTTGTGCTAGCTCCCTGAAACTTGACAAAATGAAGTAGTTCTAAGTTCTATCTCTATGGTTTGTTTCCTCTTGAAGTACCCCATGCAGAGACTGGCAAAGAACACTTTCGTTTGAAAGGGGTTGCCAAGCTTCCAAAAAACTACTAGTTTGCTGAAATCTCAGCAACCATTTTTTTCACCAAATCTTGATGATACTTGGTGGTAATGATCAGTTCACTAAGCCCACTTGGCTGCCCAATTTTCACTCTTCTAGGTTCAAGCGTTCGTTTCCAGTAACACTTTGAATTTTTAGGTTTCACTCTGTTTTCTGCTATATAGATAGATGTGTTTGAAACTCTAAATCAAACACGGTTTGTGCTAGCTCCTTGAAACTTGACCAAATGAAGTAGTTCTAAGTTCTATCTCTATGGTTTGTTTCCTCCTGAAGTACCCCATGCAGAGACTGGCGAAAAACACTTTCGTTTTAAAGGGGTTGCCAAGCTTCCAAAAAACTACTAGTTTGCTGAAATCTCAGCAAACATTTTTTCACCAAATCTTGATGATACTTGGTGGTAATGATCAGTTCACTAATCCCACTTGGCTGCCCAACTTTCAATCTTCTAGGTTCAAGCGTTCGTTTCCAGTAACAGTTTGAATTTTTAGGTTTCACTCTGTTTTCTGCTATATAGATAGATGTGTTTGAAACTCTAAATCAAACACGGTTTGTGCTAGCTCCGTGAAACTTGACAAAATGAAGTAGTTCTAAGTTCTATCTCTATGGTTTGTTTCCTCTTGAAGTACCCCATGCAGAGACTTGCGAAGAACACTTTCGTTTGAAAGGGGTTGCCAAGCTTCCAAAAAACTACTCGTTTGCTGAAATCTCAGCAAACATTTTTTCACCAAATCTTGATGATACTTGGTGGTAATGATCAGTTCACATAGCCCACTTGGCTGCCCAACTTTCACTCTTCTAGGTTCAAGCGTTCGTTTCCAGTAACACTTTGAATTTTTAGGTTTCACTCTGTTTTCTGCTATATAGATAGATGTGTTTGAAACTCTAAATCAAACACGGTTTGTGCTAGCTCCTTGAAACTTGACCAAATGAAGTAGTTGTTAGTTCTATCTCTATGGTTTTTTTCCTCTTGAAGTACCCCATGCAGAGACTGGCGAAAAACACTTTCGTTTGAAAGGGGTTGCCAAGCTTCGAAAAAACTACTAGTTTGCTGAAATCTCAGCAAACATTTTTTCACCAAATCTTGATGATACTTGGTGGTAATGATCAGTTCACTAATCCCACTTGGCTGCCCAAATTTTATTCTTCTAGGTTGAAGCTTTCGTTTCCAGTGACTGTTTGAACTTTTAGGTTTCACTCTGTTTTCTCCAACATAGATAGCTGTGTTTGGAATTCTAAATCAAACACGGTTTGTGCTAGCTCCTTGAAACTTGACCAAATGAAGTAGTTCTAAGTTCTATCTCTATGGTTTGTTTCCTCTTGAAGTACCCCATGCAGAAACTGGCGAAAAACACTTTCGTTTGAAAGGGGTTGCCATGCTTCCAAAAAACTACTAGTTTGCTGAAATCTCAGCAAATATTTTTTAACCAAATCTTGATGATACTTGGTGGTAATGATCAGTTCACTAATCCCACTTGGCTGCCCAAATTTTATTCTAGGTTGAAGCTTTCGTTTCCAGTGACTGTTTGAACTTTTAGGATTCACTCTGTTTTCTCCAACATAGATAGCTGTGTTTGGAATTCTAAATCAAACACGGTTTGTGCTAGCTCCTTGAAACTTGACCAAATGAAGTAGTTCTAAGTTCTATCTCTATGGTTTGTTTCCTCTTGAAGTACCCCATGCAGAGACTGGCAAAGAACACTTTCGTTTGAAAGGGGTTGCCAAGCTTCCAAAAAACTACTAGTTTGCTGAAATCTCAGCAAACATTTTTTCACCAAAACTTGATGATACTTGGTGGTAATGATCAGTTCACTAAGCCCACTTGGCTGCCCAATTTTCACTCTTCTAGGTTGAATCGTTCGTTTCCAGTAACACTTTGAAATTTTAGGTTTCACTCTGTTTTCTGCTATATAGATAGATGTCTTTGAAACTCTAAATCAAACACGGTTTGTGCTATCTCCTTGAAACTTGACAAAATGAAGTAGTTGTTAGTTCTATCTCTATGGTTTTTTTCCTCTTGAAGTACCCCATGCAGAGACTGGCGAAAAACACTTTCGTTTGAAAGGGGTTGCCAAGCTTCGAAAAAACTACTAGTTTGCTGAAATCTCAGCAAACATTTTTTCACCAAATCTTGATGATACTTGGTGGTAATGATCAGTTCACTAATCCCACTTGGCTGCCCAAATTTTATTCTTTTAGGTTGAAGCTTTCGTTTCCAGTGACTGTTTGAATTTTTAGGTTTCACTCTGTTTTCTCCAACATAGATAGCTGTGTTTGGAATTCTAAATCAAACACGGTTTGTGCTAGCTCCTTGAAACTTGACCAAATGAAGTAGTTCTAAGTTCTATCTCTATGGTTTGTTTCCTCTTGAAGTACCCCATGCAGAAACTGGCGAAAAACACTTTCGTTTGAAAGGGGTTTCCATGCTTCCAAAAAACTACTAGTTTGCTGAAATCTCAGCAAACATTTTTTCACCAAATCTTGATGATACTTGGTGGTAATGATCAGTTCACTAATCCCACTTGGCTGCCCAACTTTCACTCTTCTAGGTTCAAGCGTTCGTTTCCAGTAACAGTTTGAATTTTTAGGTTTCACTCTGTTTTCTACTATATAGATAGATGTGTTTGAAACTCTAAATCAAACACGGTTTGTGCTAGCTCCGTGAAACTTGACAAAATGATGTAGTTCTAAGTTCTATCTCTATGGTTTGTTTCCTCTTGAAGTACGCCATGCAGAGACTGGCAAAGAACACTTTCGTTTGAAAAGGGTTGCCAAGCTTCCAAAAAACTACTAGTTTGCTGAAATCTCAGCAACCATTTTTTCACCAAATCTTGATGATACTTGGTGGTAATGATCAGTTCACTAAGCCCACTTGGCTGCCCAATTTTCGCTCTTCTAGGTTCAAGCGTTCGTTTCCAGTAACACTTTGAATTTTTAGGTTTCACTCCGTTTTCTGCTATATAGATAGATGTGTTTGAAACTCTAAATCAAACACGGTTTGTGCTAGCTCCTTGAAACTTGACCAAATGAAGTAGTTCTAAGTTCTATCTCTATGGTTTGTTTCCTCTTGAAGTACCCCATGCAGAGACTGGCGAAAAACACTTTCGTTTTAAACGGGTTGCCAAGCTTCCAAAAAACTACTAGTTTGCTGAAATCTCAGCAAACATTTTTTCACCAATCTTGATGATACTTGGTGGTAATGATCAGTTCACTAATCCCACTTGGCTGCCCAACTTTCACTCTTCTAGGTTCAAGCGTTCGTTTCCAGTAACAGTTTGAATTTTTAGGTTTCACTCTGTTTTCTGCTATATAGATAGATGTGTTTGAAACTCTAAATCAAACACGGTTTGTGCTAGCTCCCTGAAACTTGACAAAATGAAGTAGTTCTAAGTTCTATCTCTATGGTTTGTTTCCTCTTGAAGTACCCCATGCAGAGACTGGCAAAGAACACTTTCGTTTGAAAGGGGTTGCCAAGCTTCCAAAAAACTACTAGTTTGCTGAAATCTCAGCATCCATTTTTTTCACCAAATCTTGATGATACTTGGTGGTAATGATCAGTTCACTAAGCCCACTTGGCTGCCCAATTTTCACTCTTCTAGGTTCAAGCGTTCGTTTCCAGTAACACTTTGAATTTTTAGGTTTCACTCTGTTTTCTGCTATATAGATAGATGTGTTTGAAACTCTAAATCAAACACGGTTTGTGCTAGCTCCTTGAAACTTGACCAAATGAAGTAGTTCTAAGTTCTATCTCTATGGTTTGTTTCCTCCTGAAGTACCCCATGCAGAGACTGGCGAAAAACACTATCGTTTTAAAGGGGTTGCCAAGCTTCCAAAAAATTACTAGTTTGCTGAAATCTCAGCAAACATTTTTTCACCAAATCTTGATGATACTTGGTGGTAATGATCAGTTCACTAATCCCACTTGGCTGCCCAACTTTCAATCTTCTAGGTTCAAGCGTTCGTTTCCAGTAACAGTTTGAATTTTTAGGTTTCACTCTGTTTTCTGCTATATAGATAGATGTGTTTGAAACTCTAAATCAAACACGGTTTGTGCTAGCTCCGTGAAACTTGCCCAAATGAAGTAGTTCTAAGTTCTATCTCTATGGTTTGTTTCCTCTTGAAGTACCCCATGCAGAGACTTGCGAAGAACACTTTCGTTTGAAAGGGGTTGCCAAGCTTCCAAAAAACTACTCGTTTGCTGAAAACTCAGCAAACATTTTTTCACCAAATCTTGATGATACTTGGTGGTAATGATCAGTTCACATAGCCCACTTGGCTGCCCAATTTTCACTCTTCTAGGTTCAAGCGTTCGTTTCCAGTAACACTTTGAATTTTTAGGTTTCACTCTGTTTTCTGCTATATAGATAGATGTGTTTGAAACTCTAAATCAAACACGGTTTGTGCTAGCTCCTTGAAACTTGACCAAATGAAGTAGTTCTAAGTTCTATCTCTATGGTTTGTTTCCTCCTGAAGTACCCCATGCAGAGACTGGCGAAAAACACTATCGTTTTAAAGGGGTTGCCAAGCTTCCAAAAAATTACTAGTTTGCTG
The DNA here is from genome assembly GCF_048772815.1 of Callospermophilus lateralis. Taxonomy (NCBI): domain Eukaryota; kingdom Metazoa; phylum Chordata; class Mammalia; order Rodentia; family Sciuridae; genus Callospermophilus; species Callospermophilus lateralis. Next base: position 76,631 of record NW_027513655.1, on the reverse strand, counting down.
AAATCTCAGCAAACATTTTTTCACCAAATCTTGATGATACTTGGTGGTAATGATCAGTTCACTAATCCCACTTGGCTGCCCAACTTTCAATCTTCTAGGTTCAAGCGTTCGTTTCCAGTAACAGTTTGAATTTTTAGGTTTCACTCTGTTTTCTGCTATATAGATAGATGTGTTTGAAACTCTAAATCAAACACGGTTTGTGCTAGCTCCGTGAAACTTGCCCAAATGAAGTAGTTCTAAGTTCTATCTCTATGGTTTGTTTCCTCTTGAAGTACCCCATGCAGAGACTTGCGAAGAACACTTTCGTTTGAAAGGGGTTGCCAAGCTTCCAAAAAACTACTCGTTTGCTGAAAACTCAGCAAACATTTTTTCACCAAATCTTGATGATACTTGGTGGTAATGATCAGTTCACATAGCCCACTTGGCTGCCCAATTTTCACTCTTCTAGGTTTAAGCGTTCGTTTCCAGTAACACTTTGAATTTTTAGGTTTCACTCTGTTTTCTGCTATATAGATAGATATGTTTGAAACTCTAAATCAAACACGGTTTGTGCTAGCTCCTTGAAACTTGACAAAATGAAGTAGTTCTAAGTTCTATCTCTATGGTTTGTTTCCTCTTGAAGTACCCCATGCAGAAACTGGCGAAAAACACTTTCGTTTGAAAGGGGTTGCCATGCTTCCAAAAAACTACTAGTTTGCTGAAATCTCAGCAAACATTTTTTCACCAAATCTTGATGATACTTGGTGGTAATGATCAGTTCACTAATCCCACTTGGCTGCCCAACTTTCACTCTTCTAGGTTCAAGCGTTCGTTTCCAGTAACACTTTGAATTTTTAGGTTTCACTCTGTTTTCTGCTATATAGATAGATGTGTTTGAAACTCTAAATCAAACACGGTTTGTGCTAGCTCCTTGAAACTTGACCAAATGAAGTAGTTCTAAGTTCTATCTCTATGGTTTGTTTCCTCTTGAAGTACCCCATGCAGAGACAGGCGAAAAACACTTTCGTTTGAAAGGGGTTGCCAAGCTTCCAAAAAACTACTAGTTTGCTGAAATCTCAGCAAACATTTTTTCACGAAAACTTGATGATACTTGGTGGTAATGATCAGTTCACTAAGCCCACTTGGCTGCCCAATTTTCCTCTTCTAAGTTCAAGCATTCTTTTCCAGTAACACTTTGAATTTTTAGGTTTCACTCTGTTTTCTGCTATATAGATAGATGTGTTTGAAACTCTAAATCAAACACGGTTTGTGCTAGCTCCTTGAAACTTGACCAAATGAAGTAGTTCTAAGTTCTATCTCTATGGTTTGTTTCCTCTTGAAGTACCCCATGCAGAGACTGGCGAAAAACACTTTCGTTTAAAACGGGTTGCCAAGCTTCCAAAAAACTACTAGTTTGCTGAAATATCAGCAAACATTTTTTCACCAAATCTTGATGATACTTGGTGGTAATGATCAGTTCACTAATCCCACTTGGCTGCCCAACTTTCACTCTTCTAGTTTCAAGCGTTCGTTTCCAGTAACAGTTTGAATTTTTAGGTTTCACTCTGTTTTCTGCTATATAGATAGATGTGTTTGAAACTCTAAATCAAACACGGTTTGTGCTAGCTCCCTGAAACTTGACAAAATGAAGTAGTTCTAAGTTCTATCTCTATGGTTTGTTTCCTCTTGAAGTACCCCATGCAGAGACTGGCAAAGAACACTTTCGGTTGAAAGGGGTTGCCAAGCTTCCAAAAAACTACTAGTTTGCTGAAATCTCAGCAACCAGTTTTTCACCAAATCTTGATGATACTTGGTGGTAAAGATCAGTTTACTAAGCCCACTTGGCTCCCCAATTTTCACTCTTCTAGGTTCAAGCGTTCGTTTCCAGAAACACTTTGAATTTTTAGGTTTCACTCTGTTTTCTGCTATACAGATAGATGTGTTTGAAACTCTAAATCAAACACGGTTTGTGCTAGCTCCTTGAAACTTGACCAAATGAAGTAGTTCTAAGTTCTATCTCTATGGTTTGTTTCCTCTTGAAGCACCCCATGCAGAGACTGGCGAAGAACACTTTCATTTGAAAGGGGTTGCCAAGCTTCCAAAAAACTACTCGTTTGCTGAAATCTCAGCAAACATTTTTTCAGCAAATCTTGATGATACTTGGTGGTAATGATCAGTTCACTAAGCCCACTTGGCTGCCCAATTTTCACTCTTCTAGGTTCAAGCGTTCGTTTCCAGTAACACTTTGAATTTTTAGGTTTCACTCTGTTTTCTGCTATATAGATAGATGTGTTTGAAACTCTAAATCAAACACGGTTTGTGCTAGCTCCTTGAAACTTGACCAAATGAAGTAGTTCTAAGTTCTATCTCTATGGTTTGTTTCCTCTTGAAGTACCCCATGCAGAAACTGGCGAAAAACACTTTCGTTTGAAAGGGGTTGCCATGCTTCCAAAAAACTACTAGTTTTCTGAAATCTCAGCAAACATTTTTTCACCAAATCTTGATGATACTTGGTGGTAATGATCAGTTCACTAATCCCACTTGGCTGCCCAAATTTTATTCTTCTAGGTTGAAGCTTTCGTTTCCAGAGACTGTTTGAACTTTTAGGTTTCACTCTGTTTTCTCCAACATAGATAGCTGTGTTTGGAATTCTAAATTAAACACGGTTTGTGCTAGCTCCTTGAAACTTGACCAAATGAAGTAGTTCTAAGTTCTATCTCTATGGTTTGTTTCCTCTTGAAGTACCCCATGCAGAAACTGGGGAAAAACACTTTCGTTTGAAAGGGGTTGCCATGCTTCCAAAAAACTACTAGTTTGCTGAAATCTCAGCAAACATTTTTTCACCAAATCTTGATGATACTTGGTGGTAATGATCAGTTCACTAATCCCACTTGGCTGCCCAATTTTCACTCTTCTAGGTTCAAGCGTTCGTTTCCAGTAACAGTTTGAATTTTTAGGTTTCACTCTGTTTTCTACTATATAGATACATGTGTTTGAAACTCTAAATCAAACACGGTTTGTGCTAGCTCCGTGAAACTTGACAAAATGAAGTAGTTCTAAGTTCTATCTCTATGTTTTGTTTCCTCTTGAAGTACCCCATGCAGAGACTGGCAAAGAACACTTTCGTTTGAAAGGGGTTGCCAAGCTTCCAAAAAACTACTAGTTTGCTGAAATCTCAGCAACCATTTTTTCACCAAATCTTGATGATACTTGGTGGTAATGATCAGTTCACTAAGCCCACTTGGCTGCCCAATTTTCCTCTTCTAAGTTCAAGCGTTCGTTTCCAGTAACACTTTGAATTTTTAGGTTTCACTCTGTTTTCTGCTATATAGATAGATGTGTTTGAAACTCTAAATCAAACACGGTTTGTGCTAGCTCCTTGAAACTTGACCAAATGAAGTAGTTCTAAGTTCTATCTCTATGGTTTGTTTCCTCTTGAAGTACCCCATGCAGAAACTGGCGAAAAACACTTTCGTTTGAAAGGGGTTGCCATGCTTCCAAAAAACTACTAGTTTGCTGAAATCTCAGCAAACATTTTTTCACCAAATCTTGATGATACTTGGTGGTAATGATCAGTTCACTAATCCCACTTGGCTGCCCAACTTTCACTCTTCTAGGTTCAAGCGTTCGTTTCCAGTAACACTTTGAATTTTTAGGTTTCACTCTGTTTTCTGCTATATAGATAGATGTGTTTGAAACTCTAAATCAAACACGGTTTGTGCTAGCTCCTTGAAACTTGACCAAATGAAGTAGTTCTAAGTTCTACCTCTATGGTTTGTTTCCTCTTGAAGTACCCCATGCAGAGACTGGCGAAAAACACTTTCGTTTGAAAGGGGTTGCCAAGCTTCCAAAAAACTACTAGTTTGCTGAAATCTCAGCAAACATTTTTTCACCAAAACTTGATGACACTTGGTGGTAATGATCAGTTCACTCAGCCCACTTGCCTGCCCAATTTTCACTCCTCTAGGTTCAAGCGTTCGTTTCCAGTAACACTTTGAAATTTTAGGTTTCACTCTGTTTTCTGCTATATAGATAGATGTCTTTGAAACTCTAAATCAAACACGGTTTGTGCTAGCTCCTTGAAACTTGACAAAATGAAGTAGTTGTTAGTTCTATCTCTATGGTTTTTTTCCTCTTGAAGTACCCCATGCAGAGACTGGCGAAAAACACTTTCGTTTGAAAGGGGTTGCCAAGCTTCGAAAAAACTACTAGTTTGCTGAAATCTCAGCAAACATTTTTTCACCAAATCTTGATGATACTTGGTGGTAATGATCAGTTCACTAATCCCACTTGGCTGCCCAAATTTTATTCTTCTAGGTTGAAGCTTTCGTTTCCAGTGACTGTTTGAACTTTTAGGTTTCACTCTGTTTTCTCCAACATAGATAGCTGTGTTTGGAATTCTAAATCAAACACGGTTTGTGCTAGCTCCTTGAAACTTGACCAAATGAAGTAGTTCTAAGTTCTATCTCTATGGTTTGTTTCCTCTTGAAGTACCCCATGCAGAAACTGGCGAAAAACACTTTCGTTTGAAAGGGGTTGCCATGCTTCCAAAAAACTACTAGTTTGCTGAAATCTCAGCAAACATTTTTTCACCAAATCTTGATGATACTTGGTGGTAATGATCAGTTCACTAATCCCACTTGGCTGCCCAAATTTTATTCTTCTAGGTTGAAGCTTTCGTTTCCAGTGACTGTTTGAACTTTTAGGTTTCACTCTGTTTTCTCCAACATAGATAGCTGTGTTTGGAATTCTAAATCAAACACGGTTTGTGCTAGCTCCTTGAAACTTGACCAAATGAAGTAGTTCTAAGTTCTATCTCTATGGTTTGTTTCCTCTTGAAGTACACCATGCAGAGACTGGCAAAGAACACTTTCGTTTGAAAGGGGTTGCCAAGCTTCCAAAAAACTACTAGTTTGCTGAAATCCCAGCAAACATTTTTTCACCAAAACTTGATGATACTTGGTGGTAATGATCAGTTCACTAAGCCCACTTGGCTGCCCAATTTTCACTCTTCTAGGTTCAAGCGTTCGTTTCCAGTAACACTTTGAAATTTTAGGTTTCACTCTGTTTTCTGCTATATAGATAGATGTCTTTGAAACTCTAAATCAAACACGGTTTGTGCTATCTCCTTGAAACTTGACAAAATGAAGTAGTTGTTAGTTCTATCTCTATGGTTTTTTTTCTCTAGAAGTACCCCATGCAGAGACTGGCGAAAAACACTTTCGTTTGAAAGGGGTTGCCAAGCTTCGAAAAAACTACTAGTTTGCTGAAATCTCAGCAAACATTTTTTCACCAAATCTTGATGATACTTGGTGGTAATGATCAGTTCACTAATACCACTTCGCTGCCCAAATTTTATTCTTCTAGGTTGAAGCTTTCGTTTCCAGTGACTGTTTGAATTTTTAGGTTTCACTCTGTTTTCTCCAACATAGATAGCTGTGTTTGGAATTCTAAATCAAACACGGTTTGTGCTAGCTCCTTGAAACTTGACCAAATGAAGTAGTTCTAAGTTCTATCTCTATGGTTTGTTTCCTCTTGAAGTACCCCATGCAGAAACTGGCGAAAAACACTTTCGTTTGAAAGGGGTTTCCAAGCTTCCAAAAAACTACTAGTTTGCTGAAATCTCAGCAAACATTTTTTCACCAAATCTTGATGATACTTGGTGGTAATGATCAGTTCACTAATCCCACTTGGCTGCCCAACTTTCACTCTTCTAGGTTCAAGCGTTCGTTTCCAGTAACAGTTTGAATTTTTAGGTTTCACTCTGTTTTCTACTATATAGATAGATGTGTTTGAAACTCTAAATCAAACACGGTTTGTGCTAGCTCCGTGAAACTTGACAAAATGAAGTAGTTCTAAGTTCTATCTCTATGGTTTGTTTCCTCTTGAAGTACCCCATGCAGAGACTGGCAAAGAACACTTTCGTTTGAAAGGGGTTGCCAAGCTTCCAAAAAACTACTAGTTTGCTGAAATCTCAGCAACCATTTTTTCACCAAATCTTGATGATACTTGGTGGTAATGATCAGTTCACTAAGCCCACTTGGCTGCCCAAATTTCACTCTTCTAGGTTCAAGCGTTCGTTTCCAGTAACACTTTGAATTTTTAGGTTTCACTCTGTTTTCTGCTATATAGATAGATGTGTTTGAAACTCTAAATAAAACACGGTTTGTGCTAGCTCCTTGAAACTTGACCAAATGAAGTAGTTCTAAGTTCTATCTCTATGGTTTGTTTCCTCTTGAAGTGCCCCATGCAGAGACTGGCGAAAAACACTTTCGTTTTAAAGGGGTTGCCAAGCTTCCAAAAAACTACTAGTTTGCTGAAATCTCAGCAACCATTTTTTCACCAAATCTTGATGATACTTGGTGGTAATGATCAGTTCACTAAGCCCACTTGGCTGCCCAATTTTCACTCTTCTAGGTTCAAGCGTTCGTTTCCAGTAACACTTTGAATTTTTAGGTTTCACTCTGTTTTCTGCTATATAGATAGATGTGTTTGAAACTCTAAATCAAACACGGTTTGTGCTAGCTCCTTGAAACTTGACCAAATGAAGTAGTTCTAAGTTCTATCTCTATGGTTTGTTTCCTCCTGAAGTACCCCATGCAGAGACTGGCGAAAAACACTTTCGTTTTAAAGGGGTTGCCAAGCTTCCAAAAAACTACTAGTTTGCTGAAATCTCAGCAAACATTTTTTCACCAAATCTTGATGATACTTGGTGGTAATGATCAGTTCACTAATCCCACTTGGCTGCCCAACTTTCACTCTTCTAGGTTCAAGCGTTCGTTTCCAGTAACAGTTTGAATTTTTAGGTTTCACTCTGTTTTCTGCTATATAGATAGATGTGTTTGAAACTCTAAATCAAACACGGTTTGTGCTAGCTCCGTGAAACTTGACAAAATGAAGTAGTTCTAAGTTCTATCTCTATGGTTTGTTTCCTCTTGAAGTACCCCATGCAGAGACTGGCGAAGAACACTTTCGTTTGAAAGGGGTTGCCAAGCTTCCAAAAAACTACTCCTTTGCTGAAATCCCAGCAAACATTTTTTCACCAAATCTTGATGATACTTGGTGGTAATGATCAGTTCATTAAGCCCACTTGGCTGCCCAATTTTCACTCTTCTAGGTTCAAGCGTTCGTTTCCAGTAACACTTTGAATTTTTAGGTTTCACTCTGTTTTCTGCTATATAGATAGATGTGTTTGAAACTGTAAATCAAACACGGTTTGTGCTAGCTCCGTGAAACTTGACAAAATGAAGTAGTTCTAACTTCTATCTCTATGGTTTGTTTCCTCTTGAAGTACCCCATGCAGAGACTGGCGAAGAACACTTTCGTTTGAAAGGGGTTGCCAAGCTTCCAAAAAACTACTAGTTTGCTGAAATCTCAGCAAACATTTTTTCACCAATTCTTGATGATACTTGGTGGTAATGATCAGTTCACTAAGCCCACTTGGCTGCCTAATTTTCACTCTTCTAGGTTCAAGCGTTCGTTTCCAGTAACACTTTGAATTTTTAGGTTTCACTCTGTTTTCTGCTATATAGATAGATGTGTTTGAAACTCTAAATCAAACACGGTTTGTGCTAGCTCCTTGAAACTTGACAAAATGAAGTAGTTCTAAGTTCTATCTCTATGGTTTGTTTCCTCTTGAAGTACCCCATGCAGAAACTGGCGAAAAACACTTTCGTTTGAAAGGGGATGCCATGCTTAAAAGAACTACTAGTTTGCTGAAATCTCAGCAAACATTTTTTCACCAAACCTTGATGATACTTGGTGGTAATGATCAGTTCACTAATCCCACTTGGCTGCCCAACTTTCACTCTTCTAGGTTCAAGCGTTCGTTTCCAGAAACAGTTTGAATTTTTAGGTTTCACTCTGTTTTCTGCTATATAGATAGATGTGTTTGAAACTCTAAATCAAACACGGTTTGTGCTAGCTCCTTGAAACTTGACCAAATGAAGTAGTTCTAAGTTCTATCTCTATGGTTTGTTTCCTCTTGAAGTACCCCATGCAGAGACTGGCGAAAAACACTTTCGTTTTAAACGGGTTGCCAAGCTTCCAAAAAACTACTAGTTTGCTGAAATCTCAGCAAACATTTTTTCACCAAATCTTGATGATACTTGGTGGTAATGATCAGTTCACTAATCCCACTTGGCTGCCCAACTTTCACTCTTCTAGGTTCAAGCGTTCGTTTCCAGTAACAGTTTGAATTTTTAGGTTTCACTCTGTTTTCTGCTATATAGATAGATGTGTTTGAAACTCTAAATCAAACACGGTTTGTGCTAGCTCCCTGAAACTTGACAAAATGAAGTAGTTCTAAGTTCTATCTCTATGGTTTGTTTCCTCTTGAAGTACCCCATGCAGAGACTGGCAAAGAACACTTTCGTTTGAAAGGGGTTGCCAAGCTTCCAAAAAACTACTCGTTTGCTGAAATCTCAGCAAACATTTTTTCACCAAATCTTGATGATACTTGGTGGTAATGATCAGTTCACTAAGCCCACTTGGCTGCCCAATTTTCACTCTTCTAGGTTCAAGCGTTCGTTTCCAGTAACACTTTGAATTTTTAGGTTTCACTCTGTTTTCTGCTATATAGATAGATGTGTTTGAAACTCTAAATCAAACACGGTTTGTGCTAGCTCCTTGAAACTTGACCAAATGAAGTAGTTCTATGTTCTATCTCTATGGTTTGTTTCCTCCTGAAGTACCCCATGCAGAGACTGGAGAAAAACACTTTCGTTTTAAAGGGATTGCCAAGCTTCCAAAAAACTACTAGTTTGCTGAAATCTCAGCAAACATTTTTTCACCAAATCTTGATGATACTTGGTGGTAATGATCAGTTCACTAATCCCACTTGGCTGCCCAACTTTCAATCTTCTAGGTTCAAGCGTTCGTTTCCAGTAACAGTTTGAATTTTTAGGTTTCACTCTGTTTTCTGCTATATAGATAGATGTGTTTGAAACTCTAAATCAAACACGGTTTGTGCTAGCTCCGTGAAACTTGACAAAATGAAGTAGTTCTAAGTTCTATCTCTATGGTTTGTTTCCTCTTGAAGTACCCCATGCAGAGACTTGCGAAGAACACTTTCGTTTGAAAGGGGTTGCCAAGCTTCCAAAAAACTACTCGTTTGCTGAAATCTCAGCAAACATTTTTTCACCAAATCTTGATGATACTTGGTGGTAATGATCAGTTCACTAATCCCACTTGGCTGCCCAAATTTTATTCTTCTAGGTTGAAGCTTTCGTTTCCAGTGACTGTTTGAACTTTTAGGTTTCACTCTGTTTTCTCCAACATAGATAGCTGTGTTTGGAAAACTAAATCAAACACGGTTTGTGCTAGCTCCTTGAAACTTGACCAAATGAAGTAGTTCTAAGTTCTATCTCTATGGTTTGTTTCCTCTTGAAGTACCCCATGCAGAGACTGGCAAAGAACACTTTCGTTTGAAAGGGGTTGCCAAGCTTCCAAAAAACTACTAGTTTGCTGAAATCTCAGCAAACATTTTTTCACCAAAACTTGATGATACTTGGTGGTAATGATCAGTTCACTAAGCCCACTTGGCTGCCCAATTTTCACTCTTCTAGGTTCAAGCGTTCGTTTCCAGTAACACTTTGAAATTTTAGGTTTCACTCTGTTTTCTGCTATATAGATAGATGTCTTTGAAACTCTAAATCAAACACGGTTTGTGCTATCTCCTTGAAACTTGACAAAATGAAGTAGTTGTTAGTTCTATCTCTATGGTTTTTTTCCTCTTGAAGTACCCCATGCAGAGACTGGCAAAAAACACTTTCGTTTGAAAGGGGTTGCCAAGCTTCGAAAAAACTACTAGTTTGCTGAAATCTCAGCAAACATTTTTTCACCAAATCTTGATGATACTTGGTGGTAATGATCAGTTCACTAATCCCACTTGGCTGCCCAACATTCACTCTTCTAGGTTCAAGCGTTCGTTTCCAGAAACAGTTTGAATTTTTAGGTTTCACTCTGTTTTCTGCTATATAGATAGATGTGTTTGAAACTCTAAATCAAACACGGTTTGTGCTAGCTCCTTGAAACTTGACCAAATGAAGTAGTTCTAAGTTCTATCTCTATGGTTTGTTTCCTCTTGAAGTACCCCATGCAGAGACTGGCGAAAAACACTTTCGTTTTAAACGGGTTGCCAAGCTTCCAAAAAACTACTAGTTTGCTGAAATCTCAGCAAACATTTTTTCACCAAATCTTGATGATACTTGGTGGTAATGATCAGTTCACTAATCCCACTTGGCTGCCCAACTTTCACTCTTCTAGGTTCAAGCGTTCGTTTCCAGTAACAGTTTGAATTTTTAGGTTTCACTCTGTTTTCTGCTATATAGATAGATGTGTTTGAAACTCTAAATCAAACACGGTTTGTGCTAGCTCCCTGAAACTTGACAAAATGAAGTAGTTCTAAGTTCTATCTCTATGGTTTGTTTCCTCTTGAAGTACCCCATGCAGAGACTGGCAAAGAACACTTTCGTTTGAAAGGGGTTGCCAAGCTTCCAAAAAACTACTCGTTTGCTGAAATCTCAGCAAACATTTTTTCACCAAATCTTGATGATACTTGGTGGTAATGATCAGTTCACTAAGCCCACTTGGCTGCCCAATTTTCACTCTTCTAGGTTCAAGCGTTCGTTTCCAGTAACACTTTGAATTTTTAGGTTTCACTCTGTTTTCTGCTATATAGATAGATGTGTTTGAAACTCTAAATCAAACACGGTTTGTGCTAGCTCCTTGAAACTTGACCAAATGAAGTAGTTCTAAGTTCTATCTCTATGGTTTGTTTCCTCCTGAAGTACCCCATGCAGAGACTGGAGAAAAACACTTTCGTTTTAAAGGGATTGCCAAGCTTCCAAAAAACTACTAGTTTGCTGAAATCTCAGCAAACATTTTTTCACCAAATCTTGATGATACTTGGTGGTAATGATCAGTTCACTAATCCCACTTGGCTGCCCAACTTTCAATCTTCTAGGTTCAAGCGTTCGTTTCCAGTAACAGTTTGAATTTTTAGGTTTCACTCTGTTTTCTGCTATATAGATAGATGTGTTTGAAACTCTAAATCAAACACGGTTTGTGCTAGCTCCGTGAAACTTGACCAAATGAAGTAGTTCTAAGTTCTATCTCTATGGTTTGTTTCCTCTTGAAGTACCCCATGCAGAGACTTGCGAAGAACACTTTCGTTTGAAAGGGGTTGCCAAGCTTCCAAAAAACTACTCGTTTGCTGAAATCTCAGCAAACATTTTTTCACCAAATCTTGATGATACTTGGTGGTAATGATCAGTTCACTAATCCCACTTGGCTGCCCAAATTTTATTCTTCTAGGTTGAAGCTTTCGTTTCCAGTGACTGTTTGAACTTTTAGGTTTCACTCTGTTTTCTCCAACATAGATAGCTGTGTTTGGAATTCTAAATCAAACACGGTTTGTGCTAGCTCCTTGAAACTTGACCAAATGAAGTAGTTCTAAGTTCTATCTCTATGGTTTGTTTCCTCTTGAAGTACCCCATGCAGAGACTGGCAAAGAACACTTTCGTTTGAAAGGGGTTGCCAAGCTTCCAAAAAACTACTAGTTTGCTGAAATCTCAGCAAACATTTTTTCACCAAAACTTGATGATACTTGGTGGTAATGATCAGTTCACTAAGCCCACTTGGCTGCCCAATTTTCACTCTTCTAGGTTCAAGCGTTCGTTTCCAGTAACACTTTGAAATTTTAGGTTTCACTCTGTTTTCTGCTATATAGATAGATGTCTTTGAAACTCTAAATCAAACACGGTTTGTGCTATCTCCTTGAAACTTGACAAAATGAAGTAGTTGTTAGTTCTATCTCTATGGTTTTTTTCCTCTTGAAGTACCCCATGCAGAGACTGGCGAAAAACACTTTCGTTTGAAAGGGGTTGCCAAGCTTCGAAAAAACTACTAGTTTGCTGAAATCTCAGCAAACATTTTTTCACCAAATCTTGATGATAGTTGGTGGTAATGATCAGTTCACTAATCCCACTTGGCTTCCCAAATTTTATTCTTCTAGGTTGAAGCTTTCGTTTCCAGTGACTGTTTGAATTTTTAGGTTTCACTCTGTTTTCTCCAACATAGATAGCTGTGTTTGGAATTCTAAATCAAACACGGTTTGTGCTAGCTCCTTGAAACTTGACCAAATGAAGTAGTTCTAAGTTCTATCTCTATGGTTTGTTTCCTCTTGAAGTACCCCATGCAGAAACTGGGAAAAACTCTTTCGTTTGAAAAAGGTTTCCATGCTTCCAAAAAACTACTAGTTTGCTGAAATCTCAGCAAACATTTTTTCACCAAATCTTGATGATACTTGGTGGTAATGATCAGTTCACTAATCCCACTTGGCTGCCCAACTTTCACTCTTCTAGGTTCAAGCGTTCGTTTCCAGTAACAGTTTGAATTTTTAGGTTTCACTCTGTTTTCTACTATATAGATAGATGTGTTTGAAACTCTAAATCAAACACGGTTTGTGCTAGCTCCGTGAAACTTGACAAAATGAAGTAGTTCTAAGTTCTATCTCTATGGTTTGTTTCCTCTTGAAGTACCCCATGCAGAGACTGGCAAAGAACACTTTCGTTTGAAAGGGGTTGCCAAGCTTCCAAAATACTACTAGTTTGCTGAAATCTCAGCAACCATTTTTTCACCAAATCTTGATGATACTTGGTGGTAATGATCAGTTCACTAAGCCCACTTGGCTGCCCAATTTTCACTCTTCTAGGTTCAAGCGTTCGTTTCCAGTAACACTTTGAAATTTTAGGTTTCACTCTGTTTTCTGCTATATAGATAGATGTCTTTGAAACTCTAAATCAAACACGGTTTGTGCTAGCTCCTTGAAACTTGACAAAATGAAGTAGTTGTTAGTTCTATCTCTATGGTTTTTTTCCTCTTGAAGTACCCCATGCAGAGACTGGCGAAAAACACTTTCGTTTGAAAGGGGTTGCCAAGCTTCGAAAAAACTACTAGTTTGCTGAAATCTCAGCAAACATTTTTTCACCAAATCTTGATGATACTTGGTGGTAATGATCAGTTCACTAATCCCACTTGGCTGCCCAAATTTTATTCTTCTAGGTTGAAGCTTTCGTTTCCAGTGACTGTTTGAACTTTTAGGTTTCACTCTGTTTTCTCCAACATAGATAGCTGTGTTTGGAATTCTAAATCAAACACGGTTTGTGCTAGCTCCTTGAAACTTGACCAAATGAAGTAGTTCTAAGTTCTATCTCTATGGTTTGTTTCCTCTTGAAGTACCCCATGCAGAAACTGGCGAAAAACACTTTCGTTTGAAAGGGGTTGCCATGCTTCTAAAAAACTACTAGTTTACTGAAATCTCAGCAAACATTTTTTCACCAAATCTTGATGATACTTGGTGGTAATGATCAGTTCACTAATCCCACTTGGCTGCCCAAATTTTATTCTTCTAGGTTGAATCTTTCGTTTCCAGTGACTGTTTGAACTTTTAGGTTTCACTCTGTTTTCTCCAACATAGATAGCTGTGTTTGGAATTCTAAATCAAACACGGTTTGTGCTAGCTCCTTGAAACTTGACCAAATGAAGTAGTTCTAAGTTCTATCTCTATGGTTTGTTTCCTCTTGAAGTACACCATGCAGAGACTGGCAAAGAACACTTTCGTTTGAAAGGGGTTGCCAAGCTTCCAAAAAACTACTAGTTTGCTGAAATCTCAGCAAACATTTTTTCACCAAAACTTGATGATACTTGGTGGTAATGATCAGTTCACTAAGCCCACTTGGCTGCCCAATTTTCACTCTTCTAGGTTCAAGCGTTCGTTTCCAGTAACACTTTGAAATTTTAGGTTTCACTCTGTTTTCTGCTATATAGATAGATGTCTTTGAAACTCTAAATCAAACACGGTTTGTGCTATCTCCTTGAAACTTGACAAAATGAAGTAGTTGTTAGTTCTATCTCTATGGTTTTTTTCCTCTAGAAGTACCCCATGCAGAGACTGGCGAAAAACACTTTCGTTTGAAAGGGGTTGCCAAGCTTCGAAAAAACTACTAGTTTGCTGAAATCTCAGCAAACATTTTTTCACCAAATCTTGATGATACTTGGTGGTAATGATCAGTTCACTAATACCACTTGGCTGCCCAAATTTTATTCTTCTAGGTTGAAGCTTTCGTTTCCAGTGACTGTTTGAATTTTTAGGTTTCACTCTGTTTTCTCCAACATAGATAGCTGTGTTTGGAATTCTAAATCAAACACGGTTTCTGCTAGCTCCTTGAAACTTGACCAAATGAAGTAGTTCTAAGTTCTATCTCTATGGTTTGTTTCCTCTTGAAGTACCCCATGCAGAAACTGGCGAAAAACACTTTCGTTTGAAAGGGGTTTCCAAGCTTCCAAAAAACTACTAGTTTGCTGAAATCTCAGCAAACATTTTTTCACCAAATCTTGATGATACTTGGTGGTAATGATCAGTTCACTAATCCCACTTGGCTGCCCAACTTTCACTCTTCTAGGTTCAAGCGTTCGTTTCCAGTAACAGTTTGAATTTTTAGGTTTCACTCTGTTTTCTACTATATAGATAGATGTGTTTGAAACTCTAAATCAAACACGGTTTGTGCTAGCTCCGTGAAACTTGACAAAATGAAGTAGTTCTAAGTTCTATCTCTATGGTTTGTTTCCTCTTGAAGTACCCCATGCAGAGACTGGCAAAGAACACTTTCGTTTGAAAGGGGTTGCCAAGCTTCCAAAAAACTACTAGTTTGCTGAAATCTCAGCAACCATTTTTTCACCAAATCTTGATGATACTTGGTGGTAATGATCAGTTCACTAAGCCCACTTGGCTGCCCAACTTTCACTCTTCTAGGTTCAAGCGTTCGTTTCCAGTAACACTTTGAATTTTTAGGTTTCACTCTGTTTTCTGCTATATAGATAGATGTGTTTGAAACTCTAAATAAAACACGGTTTGTGCTAGCTCCTTGAAACTTGACCAAATGAAGTAGTTCTAAGTTCTATCTCTATGGTTTGTTTCCTCTTGAAGTGCCCCATGCAGAGACTGGCGAAAAACACTTTCGTTTTAAAGGGGTTGCCAAGCTTCCAAAAAACTACTAGTTTGCTGAAATCTCAGCAACCATTTTTTCACCAAATCTTGATGATACTTGGTGGTAATGATCAGTTCACTAAGCCCACTTGGCTGCCCAATTTTCACTCTTCTAGGTTCAAGCGTTCGTTTCCAGTAACACTTTGAATTTTTAGGTTTCACTCTGTTTTCTGCTATATAGATAGATGTGTTTGAAACTCTAAATCAAACACGGTTTGTGCTAGCTCCTTGAAACTTGACCAAATGAAGTAGTTCTAAGTTCTATCTCTATGGTTTGTTTCCTCCTGAAGTACCCCATGCAGAGACTGGCGAAAAACACTTTCGTTTTAAAGGGGTTGCCAAGCTTCCAAAAAACTACTAGTTTGCTGAAATCTCAGCAAACATTTTTTCACCAAATCTTGATGATACTTGGTGGTAATGATCAGTTCACTAATCCCACTTGGCTGCCCAACTTTCACTCTTCTAGGTTCAAGCGTTCGTTTCCAGTAACAGTTTGAATTTTTAGGTTTCACTCTGTTTTCTGCTATATAGATAGATGTGTTTGAAACTCTAAATCAAACACGGTTTGTGCTAGCTCCGTGAAACTTGACAAAATGAAGTAGTTCTAAGTTCTATCTCTATGGTTTGTTTCCTCTTGAAGTACCCCATGCAGAGACTGGCGAAGAACACTTTCGTTTGAAAGGGGTTGCCAAGCTTCCAAAAAACTACTCCTTTGCTGAAATCCCAGCAAACATTTTTTCACCAAATCTTGATGATACTTGGTGGTAATGATCAGTTCATTAAGCCCACTTGGCTGCCCAATTTTCACTCTTCTAGGTTCAAGCGTTCGTTTCCAGTAACACTTTGAATTTTTAGGTTTCACTCTGTTTTCTGCTATATAGATAGATGTGTTTGAAACTGTAAATCAAACACGGTTTGTGCTAGCTCCGTGAAACTTGACAAAATGAAGTAGTTCTAACTTCTATCTCTATGGTTTGTTTCCTCTTGAAGTACCCCATGCAGAGACTGGCGAAGAACACTTTCGTTTGAAAGGGGTTGCCAAGCTTCCAAAAAACTACTAGTTTGCTGAAATCTCAGCAAACATTTTTTCACCAATTCTTGATGATACTTGGTGGTAATGATCAGTTCACTAAGCCCACTTGGCTGCCTAATTTTCACTCTTCTAGGTTCAAGCGTTCGTTTCCAGTAACACTTTGAATTTTTAGGTTTCACTCTGTTTTCTGCTATATAGATAGATGTGTTTGAAACTCTAAATCAAACACGGTTTGTGCTAGCTCCTTGAAACTTGACAAAATGAAGTAGTTCTAAGTTCTATCTCTATGGTTTGTTTCCTCTTGAAGTACCCCATGCAGAAACTGGCGAAAAACACTTTCGTTTGAAAGGGGATGCCATGCTTAAAAGAACTACTAGTTTGCTGAAATCTCAGCAAACATTTTTTCACCAAATCTTGATGATACTTGGTGGTAATGATCAGTTCACTAATCCCACTTGGCTGCCCAACTTTCACTCTTCTAGGTTCAAGCGTTCGTTTCCAGAAACAGTTTGAATTTTTAGGTTTCACTCTGTTTTCTGCTATATAGATAGATGTGTTTGAAACTCTAAATCAAACACGGTTTGTGCTAGCTCCTTGAAACTTGACCAAATGAAGTAGTTCTAAGTTCTATCTCTATGGTTTGTTTCCTCTTGAAGTACCCCATGCAGAGACTGGCGAAAAACACTTTCGTTTTAAACGGGTTGCCAAGCTTCCAAAAAACTACTAGTTTGCTGAAATCTCAGCAAACATTTTTTCACCAAATCTTGATGATACTTGGTGGTAATGATCAGTTCACTAATCCCACTTGGCTGCCCAACTTTCACTCTTCTAGGTTCAAGCGTTCGTTTCCAGTAACAGTTTGAATTTTTAGGTTTCACTCTGTTTTCTGCTATATAGATAGATGTGTTTGAAACTCTAAATCAAACACGGTTTGTGCTAGCTCCCTGAAACTTGACAAAATGAAGTAGTTCTAAGTTCTATCTCTATGGTTTGTTTCCTCTTGAAGTACCCCATGCAGAGACTGGCAAAGAACACTTTCGTTTGAAAGGGGTTGCCAAGCTTCCAAAAAACTACTCGTTTGCTGAAATCTCAGCAAACATTTTTTCACCAAATCTTGATGATACTTGGTGGTAATGATCAGTTCACTAAGCCCACTTGGCTGCCCAATTTTCACTCTTCTAGGTTCAAGCGTTCGTTTCCAGTAACACTTTGAATTTTTAGGTTTCACTCTGTTTTCTGCTATATAGATAGATGTGTTTGAAACTCTAAATCAAACACGGTTTGTGCTAGCTCCTTGAAACTTGACCAAATGAAGTAGTTCTAAGTTCTATCTCTATGGTTTGTTTCCTCCTGAAGTACCCCATGCAGAGACTGGAGAAAAACACTTTCGTTTTAAAGGGATTGCCAAGCTTCCAAAAAACTACTAGTTTGCTGAAATCTCAGCAAACATTTTTTCACCAAATCTTGATGATACTTGGTGGTAATGATCAGTTCACTAATCCCACTTGGCTGCCCAACTTTCAATCTTCTAGGTTTAAGCGTTCGTTTCCAGTAACAGTTTGAATTTTTAGGTTTCACTCTGTTTTCTGCTATATAGATAGATGTGTTTGAAACTCTAAATCAAACACGGTTTGTGCTAGCTCCGTGAAACTTGACAAAATGAAGTAGTTCTAAGTTCTATCTCTATGGTTTGTTTCCTCTTGAAGTACCCCATGCAGAGACTTGCGAAGAACACTTTCGTTTGAAAGGGGTTGCCAAGCTTCCAAAAAACTACTCGTTTGCTGAAATCTCAGCAAACATTTTTTCACCAAATCTTGATGATACTTGGTGGTAATGATCAGTTCACTAATCCCACTTGGCTGCCCAAATTTTATTCTTCTAGGTTGAAGCTTTCGTTTCCAGTGACTGTTTGAACTTTTAGGTTTCACTCTGTTTTCTCCAACATAGATAGCTGTGTTTGGAAAACTAAATCAAACACGGTTTGTGCTAGCTCCTTGAAACTTGACCAAATGAAGTAGTTCTAAGTTCTATCTCTATGGTTTGTTTCCTCTTGAAGTACCCCATGCAGAGACTGGCAAAGAACACTTTCGTTTGAAAGGGGTTGCCAAGCTTCCAAAAAACTACTAGTTTGCTGAAATCTCAGCAAACATTTTTTCACCAAAACTTGATGATACTTGGTGGTAATGATCAGTTCACTAAGCCCACTTGGCTGCCCAATTTTCACTCTTCTAGGTTCAAGCGTTCGTTTCCAGTAACACTTTGAAATTTTAGGTTTCACTCTGTTTTCTGCTATATAGATAGATGTCTTTGAAACTCTAAATCAAACACGGTTTGTGCTATCTCCTTGAAACTTGACAAAATGAAGTAGTTGTTAGTTCTATCTCTATGGTTTTTTTCCTCTTGAAGTACCCCATGCAGAGACTGGCGAAAAACACTTTCGTTTGAAAGGGGTTGCCAAGCTTCGAAAAAACTACTAGTTTGCTGAAATCTCAGCAAACATTTTTTCACCAAATCTTGATGATACTTGGTGGTAATGATCAGTTCACTAATCCCACTTGGCTGCCCAACTTTCACTCTTCTAGGTTCAAGCGTTCGTTTCCAGAAACAGTTTGAATTTTTAGGTTTCACTCTGTTTTCTGCTATATAGATAGATGTGTTTGAAACTCTAAATCAAACACGGTTTGTGCTAGCTCCTTGAAACTTGACCAAATGAAGTAGTTCTAAGTTCTATCTCTATGGTTTGTTTCCTCTTGAAGTACCCCATGCAGAGACTGGCGAAAAACACTTTCGTTTTAAACGGGTTGCCAAGCTTCCAAAAAACTACTAGTTTGCTGAAATCTCAGCAAACATTTTTTCACCAAATCTTGATGATACTTGGTGGTAATGATCAGTTCACTAATCCCACTTGGCTGCCCAACTTTCACTCTTCTAGGTTCAAGCGTTCGTTTCCAGTAACAGTTTGAATTTTTAGGTTTCACTCTGTTTTCTGCTATATAGATAGATGTGTTTGAAACTCTAAATCAAACACGGTTTGTGCTACCTCTCTGAAACTTGACAAAATGAAGTAGTTCTAAGTTCTATCTCTATGGTTTGTTTCCTCTTGAAGTACCCCATGCAGAGACTGGCAAAGAACACTTTCGTTTGAAAGGGGTTGCCAAGCTTCCAAAAAACTACTCGTTTGCTGAAATCTCAGCAAACATTTTTTCACCAAATCTTGATGATACTTGGTGGTAATGATCAGTTCACTAAGCCCACTTGGCTGCCCAATTTTCACTCTTCTAGGTTCAAGCGTTCGTTTCCAGTAACACTTTGAATTTTTAGGTTTCACTCTGTTTTCTGCTATATAGATAGATGTGTTTGAAACTCTAAATCAAACACGGTTTGTGCTAGCTCCTTGAAACTTGACCAAATGAAGTAGTTCTAAGTTCTATCTCTATGGTTTGTTTCCTCCTGAAGTACCCCATGCAGAGACTGGAGAAAAACACTTTCGTTTTAAAGGGATTGCCAAGCTTCCAAAAAACTACTAGTTTGCTGAAATCTCAGCAAACATTTTTTCACCAAATCTTGATGATACTTGGTGGTAATGATCAGTTCACTAATCCCACTTGGCTGCCCAACTTTCAATCTTCTAGGTTCAAGCGTTCGTTTCCAGTAACAGTTTGAATTTTTAGGTTTCACTCTGTTTTCTGCTATATAGATAGATGTGTTTGAAACTCTAAATCAAACACGGTTTGTGCTAGCTCCGTGAAACTTGACCAAATGAAGTAGTTCTAAGTTCTATCTTTATGGTTTGTTTCCTCTTGAAGTACCCCATGCAGAGACTGGCAAAGAACACTTTCGTTTGATAGGGGTTGCCAAGCTTCCAAAAAACTACTAGTTTGCTGAAATCTCAGCAAACATTTTTTCACCAAAACTTGATGATACTTGGTGGTAATGATCAGTTCACTAAGCCCACTTGGCTGCCCAATTTTCACTCTTCTAGGTTCAAGCGTTCGTTTCCAGTAACACTTTGAAATTTTAGGTTTCACTCTGTTTTCTGCTATATAGATAGATGTCTTTGAAACTCTAAATCAAACACGGTTTGTGCTATCTCCTTGAAACTTGACAAAATGAAGTAGTTGTTAGTTCTATCTCTATGGTTTTTTTCCTCTTGAAGTACCCCATGCAGAGAGTGGCGAAAAACACTTTCGTTTGAAAGGGGTTGCCAAGCTTCGAAAAAACTACTAGTTTGCTGAAATCTCAGCAAACATTTTTTCACCAAATCTTGATGATACTTGGTGGTAATGATCAGTTCACTAAGCCCACTTGGCTGCCCAAATTTTATTCTTCTAGGTTGAAGCTTTCGTTTCCAGTGACTGTTTGAATTTTTAGGTTTCACTCTGTTTTCTCCAACATAGATAGCTGTGTTTGGAATTCTAAATCAAACACGGTTTGTGCTAGCTCCTTGAAACTTGACCAAATGAAGTAGTTCTAAGTTCTCTCTCTATGGTTTGTTTCCTCTTGAAGTACCCCATGCAGAAACTGGGAAAAACTCTTTCGTTTGAAAAAGGTTTCCATGCTTCCAAAAAACTACTAGTTTGCTGAAATCTCAGCAAACATTTTTTCACCAAATCTTGATGATACTTGGTGGTAATGATCAGTTCACTAATCCCACTTGGCTGCCCAACTTTCACTCTTCTAGGTTCAAGCGTTCGTTTCCAGTAACAGTTTGAATTTTTAGGTTTCACTCTGTTTTCTACTATATAGATAGATGTGTTTGAAACTCTAAATCAAACACGGTTTGTGCTAGCTCCGTGAAACTTGACAAAATGAAGTAGTTCTAAGTTCTATCTCTATGGTTTGTTTCCTCTTGAAGTACCCCATGCAGAGACTGGCAAAGAACACTTTCGTTTGAAAGGGGTTGCCAAGCTTCCAAAAAACTACTAGTTTGCTGAAATCTCAGCAACCATTTTTTCACCAAATCTTGATGATACTTGGTGGTAATGATCAGTTCACTAAGCCTACTTGGCTGCCCAATTTTCACTCTTCTAGGTTCAAGCGTTCGTTTCCAGTAACACTTTGAATTTTTAGGTTTCACTCTGTTTTCTGCTATATAGATAGATGTGTTTGAAACTCTAAATCAAACACGGTTTGTGCTAGCTCCTTGAAACTTGACCAAATGAAGTAGTTCTAAGTTCTATCTCTATGGTTTGTTTCCTCTTGAAGTACCCCATGCAGAGACTGGCGAAAAACACTTTCGTTTGAAAGGGGTTGCCAAGCTTCGAAAAAACTACTAGTTTGCTGAAATCTCAGCAAACATTTTTTCACCAAATCTTGATGATACTTGGTGGTAATGATCAGTTCACTAATCCCACTTGGCTGCCCAAATTTTATTCTTCTAGGTTGAAGCTTTCGTTTCCAGTGACTGTTTGAATTTTTAGGTTTCACTCTGTTTTCTCCAACATAGATAGCTGTGTTTGGAATTCTAAATCAAACACGGTTTGTGCTAGCTCCTTGAAACTTGACCAAATGAATAGTTCTAAGTTCTATCTCTATGGTTTGTTTCCTCTTGAAGTACCCCATGCAGAAACTGGGAAAAACTCTTTCGTTTGAAAAAGGTTTCCATGCTTCCAAAAAACTACTAGTTTGCTGAAATCTCAGCAAACATTTTTTCACCAAATCTTGATGATACTTGGTGGTAATGATCAGTTCACTAATCCCACTTGGCTGCCCAACTTTCACTCTTCTAGGTTCAAGCGTTCGTTTCCAGTAACAGTTTGAATTTTTAGGTTTCACTCTGTTTTCTACTATATAGATAGATGTGTTTGAAACTCTAAATCAAACACGGTTTGTGCTAGCTCCGTGAAACTTGACAAAATGAAGTAGTTCTAAGTTCTATCTCTATGGTTTGTTTCCTCTTGAAGTACCCCATGCAGAGACTGGCAAAGAACACTTTCGTTTGAAAGGGGTTGCCAAGCTTCCAAAAAACTACTAGTTTGCTGAAATCTCAGCAACCATTTTTTCACCAAATCTTGATGATACTTGGTGGTAATGATCAGTTCACTAAGCCCACTTGGCTGCCCAATTTTCACTCTTCTAGGTTCAAGCGTTCGTTTCCAGTAACACTTTGAATTTTTAGGTTTCACTCTGTTTTCTGCTATATAGATAGATGTGTTTGAAACTCTAAATCAAACACGGTTTGTGCTAGCTCCTTGAAACTTGACCAAATGAAGTAGTTCTAAGTTCTATCTCTATGGTTTGTTTCCTCTTGAAGTACCCCATGCAGAGACTGGCGAAAAACACTTTCGTTTTAAAGGGGTTGCCAAGCTTCCAAAAAACTACTAGTTTGCTGAAATCTCAGCAAACATTTTTTCACCAAATCTTGATGATACTTGGTGGTAATGATCAGTTCACTAATCCCACTTGGCTGCCCAACGTTCAATCTTCTAGTTTCAAGCGTTCGTTTCCAGTAACAGTTTGAATTTTTAGGTTTCACTCTGTTTTCTGCTATATAGATAGATGTGTTTGAAACTCTAAATCAAACACGGTTTGTGCTAGCTCCGTGAAACTTGACAAAATGAAGTAGTTCTAAGTTCTATCTCTATGGTTTGTTTCCTCTTGAAGTACCCCATGCAGAGACTGGCGAAGAACACTTTCGTTTGAAAGGGGTTGCCAAGCTTCCAAAAAACTACTAGTTTGCTGAAATCTCAGCAAACATTTTTTCACCAAATATTGATGATACTTGGTGGTAATGATCAGTTCACTAATCCCACTTGGCTGCCCAACTTTCACTCTTCTAGGTTCAAGCGTTCGTTTCCAGTAACAGTTTGAATTTTTAGGTTTCACTCTGTTTTCTGCTATATAGATAGATGTGTTTGAAACTCTAAATCAAACACGGTTTGTGCTAGCTCCCTGAAACTTGACAAAATGAAGTAGTTCTAAGTTCTATCTCTATGGTTTGTTTCCTCTTGAAGTACCCCATGCAGAGACTGGCAAAGAACACTTTCGTTTGAAAGGGGTTGCCAAGCTTCCAAAAAACTACTAGTTTGCTGAAATCTCAGCAACCATTTTTTCACCAAATCTTGATGATACTTGGTGGTAATGATCAGTTCACTAAGCCCACTTGGCTGCCCAATTTTCACTCTTCTAGGTTCAAGCGTTCGTTTCCAGTAACACTTTGAATTTTTAGGTTTCACTCTGTTTTCTGCTATATAGATAGATGTGTTTGAAACTCTAAATCAAACACGGTTTGTGCTAGCTCCTTGAAACTTGACCAAATGAAGTAGTTCTAAGTTCTATCTCTATGGTTTGTTTCCTCCTGAAGTACCCCATGCAGAGACTGGCGAAAAAAACTTTCGTTTTAAAGGGGTTGCCAAGCTTCCAAAAAACTACTAGTTTGCTGAAATCTCAGCAAACATTTTTTCACCAAATCTTGATGATACTTGGTGGTAATGATCAGTTCACTAATCCCACTTGGCTGCCCAACTTTCACTCTTCTAGGTTCAAGCGTTCGTTTCCAGTAACAGTTTGAATTTTTAGGTTTCACTCTGTTTTCTGCTATATAGATAGATGTGTTTGAAACTCTAAATCAAACACGGTTTGTGCTAGCTCCGTGAAACTTGACAAAATGAAGTAGTTCTAAGTTCTATCTCTATGGTTTGTTTCCTCTTGAAGTACCCCATGCAGAGACTGGCGAAGAACACTTTCTTTTGAAAGGGGTTGCCAAGCTTCCAAAAAACTACTAGTTTGCTGAAATCTCAGCAAACATTTTTTCACCAATTCTTGATGATACTTGGTGGTAATGATCAGTTCACTAAGCCCACTTGGCTGCCTAATTTTCACTCTTCTAGGTTCAAGCGTTCGTTTCCAGTAACACTTTGAATTTTTAGGTTTCACTCTGTTTTCTGCTATATAGATAGATGTGTTTGAAACTCTAAATCAAACACGGTTTGTGCTAGCTCCGTGAAACTTGACAAAATGAAGTAGTTCTAAGTTCTATCTCTATGGTTTGTTTCCTCTTGAAGTACCCCATGCAGAAACTGGCGAAAAACACTTTCGTTTGAAAGGGGATGCCATGCTTCCAAAGAACTACTAGTTTGCTGAAATCTCAGCAAACATTTTTTCACCAAATCTTGATGATACTTGGTGGTAATGATCAGTTCACTAATCCCACTTGGCTGCCCAACTTTCACTCTTCTAGGTTCAAGCGTTCGTTTCCAGAAACAGTTTGAATTTTTAGGTTTCACTCTGTTTTTTGCTATATAGATAGATGTGTTTGAAACTCTAAATCAAACACGGTTTGTGCTAGCTCCGTGAAACTTGACAAAATGAAGTAGTTGTAAGTTCTATCTCTATGGTTTGTTTCCTCTTGAAGTACCCCATGCAGAGACTGGCAAAGAACACTTTCGTTTGAAAGGGGTTGCCAAGCTTCCAAAAAACTACTAGTTTGCTGAAATCTCAGCAACCATTTTTTCACCAAATCTTGATGATACTTGGTGGTAATGATCAGTTCACTAATCCCACTTGGCTGCCCAACTTTCACTTTTCTAGGTTCAAGCGTTCGTTTCCAGTAACACTTTGAATTTTTAGGTTTCACTCTGTTTTCTGCTATATAGATAGATGTGTTTGAAACTCTAAATCAAACACGGTTTGTGCTAGCTCCTTGAAACTTGACCAAATGAAGTAGTTCTAAGTTCTATCTCTATGGTTTGTTTCCTCTTGAAGTACCCCATGTAGAGACTGTCGAAACACACTTTCGTTTGAAAGGGGTTTCCAAGCTTCCAAAAAACTACTAGTTTGCTGAAATCTCAGCAAACATTTATTCACCAAATATTGATGATACTTGGTGGTAATGATCAGTTCACTAAGCCCACTTGGCTGCCCAATTTTTACTCTTCTAGGTTCAAGCGTTCGTTTCCAGTAACACTTTGAAATTTTAGGATCACTCTGTTTTCTGCTATATAGATAGATGTCTTTGAAACTCTAAATCAAACACGGTTTGTGCTAGCTCCTTGAAACTTGACAAAATGAAGTAGTTGTTAGTTCTATCTATATGGTTTTTTTCCTCTTGAAGTACCCCATGCAGAGACTAGCGAAAAACACTTTCGTTTGAAAGGGGTTGCCAAGCTTCGAAAAAACTACTAGTTTGCTGAAATTTCAGCAAATATTTTTCACCAAATCTTGATGATACTTGGTGGTAATGATCAGTTCACTAATCCCACTTGGCTGCCCAAATTTTATTCTTCTAGGTTGAAGCTTTCGTTTCCAGTGACTGTTTGAACTTTTAGGTTTCACTCTGTTTTCTAGAACATAGATAGCTATGTTTGGAATTCTAAATCAAACACGGTTTGTGCTAGCTCCTTGAAACTTGACCCAATGAAGTAGTTCTAAGTTCTATCTCTATGGTTTGTTTCCTCTTGAAGTACCCCATGCAGAAACTGGCGAAAAACACTTTCGTTTGAAAGGGGTTGCCATGCTTCCAAAAAACTACTAGTTTGCTGAAATCTCAGCAAACATTTTTTCACCAAATCTTGATGATACTTGGTGGTAATGATCAGTTCACTAATCCCACTTGGCTGCCCAACTTTCACTCTTCTAGGTTCAAGCGTTCGTTTCCAGTAACAGTTTGAATTTTTAGGTTTCACTCTGTTTTCTACTATATAGATAGATGTGTTTGAAACTCTAAATCAAACACGGTTTGTGCTAGCTCCGTGAAACTTGACAAAATGAAGTAGTTCCAAGTTCTATCTCTATGGTTTGTTTCCTCTTGAAGTACCCCATGCAGAGACTGGCAAAGAACACTTTCGTTTGAAAGGGGTTGCCAAGCTTCCAAAAAACTACTAGTTTGCTGACATCTCAGCAACCATTTTTTCACCAAATCTTGATGATACTTGGTGGTAATGACCAGTTCACTAAGCCCACTTGGCTGCCCAATTTTCCTCTTCTAGGTTCAAGCGTTCGTTTCCAGTAACACTTTGAATTTTTAGGTTTCACTCTGTTTTCTGCTATATAGATAGATGTGTTTGAAACTCTAAATCAAACACGGTTTGTGCTAGCTCCTTGAAACTTGACCAAATGAAGTAGTTCTAAGTTCTATCTCTATGGTTTGTTTCCTCTTGAAGTACCCCATGCAGAGACTGGCGAAAAACACTTTCGTTTTAAACGGGTTGCCAAGCTTCCAAAAAACTACTAGTTTGCTGAAATCTCAGCAAACATTTTTTCACCAAATCTTGATGATACTTGGTGGTAATGATCAGTTCACTAATCCCACTTGGCTGCCCAACTTTCACTCTTCTAGGTTCAAGCGTTCGTTTCCAGTATCAGTTTGAATTTTTAGGTTTCACTCTGTTTTCTGCTATATAGATAGATGTGTTTGAAACTCTAAATCAAACACGGTTTGTGCTAGCTCCCTGAAACTTGACAAAATGAAGTAGTTCTAAGTTTTATCTCTATGGTTTGTTTCCTCTTGAAGTACCCCATGCAGAGACTGGCAAAGAACACTTTCGTTTGAAAGGGGTTGCCAAGCTTCCAAAAAACTACTAGTTTGCTGAAATCTCAGCAACCAGTTTTTCACCAAATCTTGATGATACTTGGTGGTAATGATCAGCTCACTAAGCGCACTTGGCTGCCCAATTTTCACTCTTCTAGGTTCAAGCGTTCGTTTCCAGTAACACTTTGAATTTTTAGGTTTCACTCTGTTTTCTGCTATATAGATAGATGTATTTGAAACTCTAAATCAAACTCGGTTTGTGCTAGCTCCTTGAAATTTGACCAAATGAAGTAGTTCTAAGTTCTATCTCTATGGTTTGTTTCCTCCTGAAGTACCCCATGCAGAGACTGGCGAAAAACACTTTCGTTTTAAAGGGGTTGCCAAGCTTCCAAAAAACTACTAGTTTGCTGAAATCTCAGCAAACATTTTTTCACCAAATCTTGATGATACTTGGTGGTAATGATCAGTTCACTAATCCCACTTGGCTGCCCAACTTTCACTCTTCTAGGTTCAAGCGTTCGTTTCCAGTAACAGTTTGAATTTTTAGGTTTCACTCTGTTTTCTGCTATATAGATAGATGTGTTTGAAACTCTAAATCAAACACGGTTTGTGCTAGCTCCGTGAAACTTGACAAAATGAAGTAGTTCTAAGTTCTATCTCTATGGTTTGTTTCCTCTTGAAGTACCCCATGCAGAGACTGGCGAAGAACACTTTCATTTGAAAGGGGTTGCCAAGCTTCCAAAAAACTACTCGTTTGCTGAAATCTCAGCAAACATTTTTTCACCAAATCTTGATGATACTTGGTGGTAATGATCAGTTCACTAAGCCCACTTGGCTGCCCAATTTTCACTCTTCTAGGTTCAAGCGTTCGTTTCCAGTAACACTTTGAATTTTTAGGTTTCACTCTGTTTTCTGCTATATAGATAGATGTGTTTGAAACTCTAAATCAAACACGGTTTGTGCAAGCTCCTTGAAACTTGACAAAATGAAGTAGTTCTAACTTCTATCTCTATGGTTTGTTTCCTCTTGAAGTACCCCATGCAGAAACTGGCGAAAAACACTTTCGTTTGAAAGGGGTTGCCATGCTTCCAAAAAACTACTAGTTTGCTGAAATCTCAGCAAACATTTTTTCACCAAATCTTGATGATACTTGGTGGTAATGATCAGTTCACTAATCCCACTTGGCTGCCCAACTTTCACTCTTCTAGGTTCAAGCGTTCGTTTCCAGTAACACTTTGAATTTTTAGGTTTCACTCTGTTTTCTGCTATATAGATAGATGTGTTTGAAACTCTAAATCAAACACGGTTTGTGCTAGCGCCTTGAAACTTGACCAAATGAAGTAGTTCTAAGTTCTATCTCTATGGTTTGTTTCCTCTTGAAGTACCCCATGCAGAGACTGGCAAAGAACACTTTCGTTTGAAAGGGGTTGCCAAGCTTCCAAAAAACTACTAGTTTGCTGAAATCTCAGCAACCATTTTTTCACCAAATCTTGATGATACTTGGTGGTAATGATCAGTTCACTAAGCCCACTTGGCTGCCCAATTTTCCTCTTCTAGGTTCAAGCGTTCGTTTCCAGTAACACTTTGAATTTTTAGGTTTCACTCTGTTTTCTGCTATATAGATAGATGTGTTTGAAACTCTAAATCAAACACGGTTTGTGCTAGCTCCTTGAAACTTGACCAAATGAAGTAGTTCTAAGTTCTATCTCTATGGTTTGTTTCCTCCTGAAGTACCCCATGCAGAGACTTGCGAAAAACACTTTCGTTTTAAACGGGTTCCCAAGCTTCCAAAAAACTACTAGTTTGCTGAAATCTCAGCAAACATTTTTTCACCAAATCTTGATGATACTTGGTGGTAATGATCAGTTCACTAATCCCACTTGGCTGCCCAACTTTCACTCTTCTAGGTTCAAGCGTTCGTTTCCAGTAACAGTTTGAATTTTTAGGTTTCACTCTGTTTTCTGCTATATAGATAGATGTGTTTGAAACTCTAAATCAAACACGGTTTGTGCTAGCTCCCTGAAACTTGACAAAATGAAGTAGTTCTAAGTTCTATCTCTATGGTTTGTTTCCTCTTGAAGTACCCCATGCAGAGACTGGCAAAGAACACTTTCGTTTGAAAGGGGTTGCCAAGCTTCCAAAAAACTACTAGTTTGCTGAAATCTCAGCAACCATTTTTTCACCAAATCTTGAGGATACTTGGTGGTAATGATCAGTTCACTAAGCCCACTTGGCTGCCCAATTTTCACTCTTCTAGGTTCAAGCGTTCGTTTCCAGTAACACTTTGAATTTTTAGGTTTCACTCTGTTTTCTGCTATATAGATAGATGTGTTTGAAACTCTAAATCAAACACGGTTTGTGCTAGCTCCTTGAAACTTGACCAAATGAAGTAGTTCTAAGTTCTATCTCTATGGTTTGTTTCCTCCTGAAGTACCCCATGCAGAGACTGGCGAAAAACACTTTCGTTTTAAAGGGGTTGCCAAGCTTCCAAAAAACTACTAGTTTGCTGAAATCTCAGCAAACATTTTTTCACCAAATCTTGATGATACTTGGTGGTAATGATCAGTTCACTAATCCCACTTGGCTGCCCAACTTTCACTCTTCTAGGTTCAAGCGTTCGTTTCCAGTAACAGTTTGAATTTTTAGGTTTCACTCTGTTTTCTGCTATATAGATAGATGTGTTTGAAACTCTAAATCAAACACGGTTTGTGCTAGCTCCTTGAAACTTGACCAAATGAAGTAGTTCTAAGTTCTATCTCTATGGTTTGTTTCCTCTTGAAGTACCCCATGCAGAGACTGGCGAAGAACACTTTCGTTTGAAAGGGGTTGCCAAGCTTCCAAAAAACTGCTCGTTTGCTGAAATCTCAGCAAACATTTTTTCACCAAATCTTGATGATACTTGGTGGTAATGATCAGTTCACTAAGGCCACTTGGCTGCCCAATTTTCACTCTTCCAGGTTCAAGCGTTCGTTTCCAGTAACACTTTGAATTTTTAGGTTTCACTCTGTTTTCTGCTATATAGATAGATGTGTTTGAAACTCTAAATCAAACACGGTTTGTGCTAGCTCCTTGAAACTTGACAAAATGAAGTAGTTCTAAGTTCTATCTCAATGGTTTGTTTCCTCTTGAAGTACCTCATGCAGAAACTGGCGAAAAACACTTTCGTTTGAAAGGGGTTGCCATGCTTCCAAAAAACTACTAGTTTGCTGAAATCTCAGCAAACATTTTTTCACCAAATCTTGATGATACTTGGTGGTAATGATCAGTTCACTAATCCCACTTGGCTGCCCAACTTTCACTCTTCTAGGTTCAAGCGTTCGTTTCCAGTAACACTTTGAATTTTTAGGTTTCACTCAGTTTTCTGCTATATAGATAGATGTGTTTGAAACTCTAAATCAAACACGGTTTGTGCTAGCTCCTTGAAACTTGACCAAATGAAGTAGTTCTAAGTTCTATCTCTATGGTTCGTTTCCTCTTGAAGTACCCCATGCAGAGACTGGCGAAGAACACTTTCGTTTGAAAGGGGTTGCCAAGCTTACAAAACACTACTAGTTTGCTGAAATCTCAGCAACAATTTTTTCACCAAATCTTGATGATACTTGGTGGTAATGTTCAGTTCACTAAGCCCACTTGGCTGCCCAATTTTCACTCTTCTAGGTTCAAGCGTTCGTTTCCAGTAACAGTTTGAATTTTTAGGTTTCACTCTGTTTTCTGCTATATAGATAGATGTGTTTGAAACTCTAAATCAAACACGGTTTGTGCTAGCTCCGTGAAACTTGACAAAACGAAGTAGTTCTAAGTTCTATCTCTATGGTTTGTTTCCTCTTGAAGTACCCCATGCAGAGACTGGCGAAGAACACTTTCGTTTGAAAGGGGTTGCCAAGCTTCCAAAAAACTACTAGTTTGCTGAAATCTCAGCAAACATTTTTTCACCAAATCTTGATGATACTTGGTGGTAATGATCAGTTCACTAATCCCACTTGGCTGCCCAACTTTCACTCTTCTAGGTTCAAGCGTTCGTTTCCAGTAACAGTTTGAATTTTTAGGTTTCACTCTGTTTTCTGCTATATAGATAGATGTGTTTGAAACTCTAAATCAAACACGGTTTGTGCTAGCTCCTTGAAACTTGACCAAATGAAGTAGTTCTAAGTTCTATGTCTATGGTTTGTTTCCTCTTGAAGTACCCCATGCAGAGACTGGCGAAGAACACTTTCGTTTGAAAGGGGTTGCCAAGCTTCCAAAAAACTGCTCGTTTGCTGAAATCTCAGCAAACATTTTTTCACCAAATCTTGATGATACTTGGTGGTAATGATCAGTTCACTAAGGCCACTTGGCTGCCCAATTTTCACTCTTCCAGGTTCAAGCGTTCGTTTCCAGTAACACTTTGAATTTTTAGGTTTCACTCTGTTTTCTGCTATATAGATAGATGTGTTTGAAACTCTAAATCAAACACGGTTTGTGCTAGCTCCTTGAAACTTGACAAAATGAAGTAGTTCTAAGTTCTATCTCTATGGTTTGTTTCCTCTTGAAGTACCTCATGCAGAAACTGGCGAAAAACACTTTCGTTTGAAAGGGGTTGCCATGCTTCCAAAAAACTACTAGTTTGCTGAAATCTCAGCAAACATTTTTTCACCAAATCTTGATGATACTTGGTGGTAATGATCAGTTCACTAATCCCACTTGGCTGCCCAACTTTCACTCTTCTAGGTTCAAGCGTTCGTTTCCAGTAACACTTTGAATTTTTAGGTTTCACTCTGTTTTCTGCTATATAGATAGATGTGTTTGAAACTCTAAATCAAACACGGTTTGTGCTAGCTCCTTGAAACTTGACCAAATGAAGTAGTTCTAAGTTCTATCTCTATGGTTCGTTTCCTCTTGAAGTACCCCATGCAGAGACTGGCGAAGAACACTTTCGATTGAAAGGGGTTGCCAAGCTTACAAAACACTACTAGTTTGCTGAAATCTCAGCAACAATTTTTTCACCAAATCTTGATGATACTTGGTGGTAATGATCAGCTCACTAAGCCCACTTGGCTGCCCAATTTTCACTCTTCTAGGTTCAAGCGTTCGTTTCCAGTAACACTTTGAATTTTTAGGTTTCACTCTGTTTTCTGCTATATAGATACATGTGTTTGAAACTCTAAATCAAACACGGTTTGTGCTAGCTCCTTGAAACTTGACCAAATGAAGTAGTTCTAAGATCTATCTCTATGGTTTGTTTCCTCCTGAAGTACCCCATGCAGAGACTGGCGAAAAACACTTTCGTTTTAAAGGGGTTGCCAAGCTTCCAAAAAACTACTAGTTTGCTGAAATCTCAGCAAACATTTTTTCACCAAATCTTGATGATACTTGGTGGTAATGATCAGTTCACTAATCCCACTTGGCTGCCCAAATTTTATTCTTCTAGGTTGAAGCTTTCGTTTCCAGTGACTGTTTGAATTTTTAGGTTTCACTCTGTTTTCTCTAACATAGATAGCTGTGTTTGGAATTCTAAATCAAACACGGTTTGTGCTAGCTCCTTGACACTTGAACAAATGAAGTACTTCTAAGTTCTATCTCTATGGTTTGTTTCCTCTTGAAGTACCCCATGCAGAGACTGGCGAAAAACACTTTCGTTTGAAAGGGGTTGCCAAGCTTCCAAAAAACTACTAGTTTGCTGAAATCTCAGCAAACATTTTTTCACCAAATCTTGATGATACTTGGTGGTAATGATCAGTTCACTAATCCCACTTGGCTGCCCGACTTTCACTCTTCTAGGTTCAAGCGTTCGTTTCCAGTAACAGTTTGAATTTTTAGGTTTCACTCTGTTTTCTGCTATATAGATAGATGTGTTTGAAACTCTAAATCAAACACGGTTTGTGCTAGCTCCGTGAAACTTGACAAAATGAAGTAGTTCTAAGTTCTATCTCTATGGTTTGTTTCCTCTTGAAGTACCCCATGCAGAGACTGGCGAAGAACACTTTCGTTTGAAAGGGGTTGCCAAGCTTCGAAAAAACTACTAGTTTGCTGAAATCTCAGCAACCATTTTTTCACCAAATCTTGATGATACTTGGTGGTAATGATCAGTTCACTAAGCCCACTTGGCTGCCCAATTTTCACTCTTCTAGGTTCAAGCGTTCGTTTCCAGTAACACTTTGAATTTTTAGGTTTCACTCTGTTTTCTGCTATATAGATAGATGTGTTGAAACTCTAAATCAAACACGGTTTGTGCTAGCTCCTTGAAACTAGACCAAATGAAGTAGTTCTAAGTTCTATCTCTATGGTTTGTTTCCTCTTGAAGTACCCCATGCAGAGACTGGCGAAAAACACTTTCGTTTGAAAGGGGTTGCCAAGCTTCCAAAAAACTACTCGTTTGCTGAAATCTCAGCAAACATTTTTTCACCAAATCTTGATGATACTTGGTGGTAATGATCAGTTCACTAATCCCACTTGGCTGCCCAACTTTCACTCTTCTAGGTTCAAGCGTTCGTTTCCAGTAACAGTTTGAATTTTTAGGTTTCACTCTGTTTTCTGCTATATAGATAGATGTGTTTGAAACTCTAAATCAAACACGGTTTGTGCTAGCTCCTTGAAACTTGACCAAATGAAGTAGTTCTAAGTTCTATCTCTATGGTTTGTTTCCTCTTGAAGTACCCCATGCAGAGACTGGTGAAAAACACTTTGGTTTTAAAGGGGTAGCCAAGCTTCCAAAAAACTACTAGTTTGCTGAAATCTCAGCAACCATTTTTTCACCAAATCTTGATGATACTTGGTGGTAATGATCAGTTCACTAATCCCACTTGGCTGCCCAAATTTTATTCTTCTAGGTTGAAGCTTTCGTTTCCAGTGACTGTTTGAATTTTTAGGTTTCACTCTGTTTTCTCCAACATAGATAGCTGTGTTTGGAATTCTAAATCAAACACGGTTTGTGCTAGCTCAGTGAAACTTGACAAAATGAAGTAGTTCTAAGTTCTATCTCTATGGCTTGTTTCCTCTTGAAGTACCCCATGCAGAGACTGGCGAAGAACACTTTCGTTTGAAAGCGGTTGCCAAGCTTCCAAAAAACTACTGGTTTGCTGAAATCCCAGCAAACATTTTTTCAATAAATCTTGATGATACTTGGTGGTAATGATCAGTTCATTAAGCCCACTTGGCTGCCCAATTTTCACTCTTCTAGGTTCAAGCGTCCGTTTCCAGTAACACTTTGAATTTTTAGGTTTCACTCTGTTTTCTGCTATATAGATAGATGTGTTTGAAACTGTAAATCAAACACGGTTTGTGCTAGCTCCTTGAAACTTGACCAAATGAAGTAGTTCTAAGTTCTATCTCTATGGTTTGTTGGTTTGTTTCCTCTTGAAGTACCCCATGCAGAGACTGGCGAAAAACACTTTCGTTTGAAAGGGGTTGCCAAGCTTCGAAAAAACTACTAGTTTGCTGAAATCTCAGCAAACATTTTTTCACCAAATCTTGATGATACTTGGTGGTAATGATCAGTTCACTAATCCCACTTGGCTGCCCAAATTTTATTCTTCTAGGTTGAAGCTTTCGTTTCCAGTGACTGTTTGAATTTTTAGGTTTCACTCTGTTTTCTCCAACATAGATAGCTGTGTTTGGAATTCTAAATCAAACACGGTTTGTGCTAGCTCCTTGAAACTTGAACAAATGAAGTAGTTCTAAGTTCTATCTCTATGGTTTGTTTCCTCTTGAAGTACCCCATGCAGAGACTGGCGAAAAACACTTTCGTTTGAAAGGGGTTGCCAAGCTTCCAAAAAACTACTAGTTTGCTGAAATCTCAGCAAACATTTTTTCACCAAATCTTGATGTTACTTGGTGGTAATGATCAGTTCACTAAGCCCACTTGGCTGCCCAATTTTCACTCTTCTAGGTTCAAGCGTTCGTTTCCAGTAACACTTTGAATTTTTAGGTTTCACTCTGTTTTCTGCTATATAGATAGATGTGTTGAAACTCTAAATCAAACACGGTTTGTGCTAGCTCCTTGAAACTAGACCAAATGAAGTAGTTCTAAGTTCTATCTCTATGGTTTGTTTCCTCTTGAAGTACCTCATGCAGAGACTGGCGAAAAACACTTTCGTTTGAAAGGGGTTGCCAAGCTTCCAAAAAACTACTAGTTTGCTGAAATCTCAGCAAACATTTTTTCACCAAATCTTGATGATACTTGGTGGTAATGATCAGTTCACTAATCCCACTTGGCTGCCCAACTTTCACTCTTCTAGGTTCAAGCGTTCTTTTCCAGTATCAGTTTGAATTTTTAGGTTTCACTCTGTTTTCTCCAACATAGATAGCTGTGTTTGGAATTCTAAATCAAACACGGTTTGTGCTAGCTCCTTGAAACTTGACCAATTGAAGTAGTTCTAAGATCTCTCTCAATGGTTTTTTTCCTCTTGAAGTAACCCATGCAGAGACTGGCGAAAAACACTTTCGTTTGAAAGGGGTTGCCAAGCTTACAAAAAACTACTAGTTATCTGAAATCTCAGCAACCATTTTTTCACCAAATCTTGATGATACTTGGTGGTAATGATCAGTTCACTAAGCCCACTTGGCTGCCCAATTTTCACTCTTCTAGGTTCAAGCGTTCGTTTCCAGTAACACTTTGAATTTTTAGGTTTCACTCTGTTTTCTGCTATATAGATAGATGTGTTTGAAACTCTAAATCAAACACGGTTTGTGCTAGCTCCGTGAAACTGGACAAAATGAAGTAGTTCTAAGTTCTATGTCTATGGTTTGTTTCCTCTTGAAGTACCCCATGCAGAGACTGGCGAAGAACACTTTCGTTTGAAAGGGGTTGCCAAGCTTCCAACAAACTACTCGTTTGCTGAAATCCCAGCAAACATTTTTTCACCAAATCTTGATGATACTTGGTGGTAATGATCAGTTCATTAAGCCCACTTGGCTGCCCAATTTTCACTCTTCTAGGTTCAAGCGTTCGTTTCCAGTAACACTTTGAATTTTTAGGTTTCACTCTGTTTTCTGCTATATAGATAGATGTGTTTGAAACTCTAAATCAAACACGGTTTGTGCTAGCTCCTTGAAAATTGACAAAATGAAGTAGTTCTAAGTTCTATCTCTATGGTTTGTTTCCTCTTGAAGTACCTCATGCAGAAACTGGCGAAAAACACTTTCGTTTGAAAGGGGTTGCCATGCTTCCAAAAAACTACTAGTTTGCTGAAATCTCAGCAAACATTTTTTCACCAAATCTTGATGATACTTGGTGGTAATGATCAGTTCACTAATCCCACTTGGCTGCCCAACTTTCACTCTTCTAGGTTCAAGCGTTCGTTTCCAGTAACACTTTGAATTTTTAGGTTTCACTCTGTTTTCTGCTATATAGATAGATGTGTTTGAAACTCTAAATCAAACACGGTTTGTGATAGCTCCTTGAAACTTGACCAAATGAAGTAGTTCTAAGTTCTATCTCTATGGTTTGTTTCCTCTTGAAGTACCCCATGCAGAGACTGGCGAAGAACACTTTCGTTTGAAAGGGGTTGCCAAGCTTACAAAAAACTACTAGTTTGCTGAAATCTCAGAAACAATTTTTTCACCAAATCTTGATGATACTTGGTGGTAATGATCAGTTCACTAATCCCACTTGGCTGCCCAATTTTCACTCTTCTAGGTTCAAGCGTTCGTTTCCAGTAACACTTTGAATTTTTATGTTTCACTCTGTTTTCTGCTATATAGATAGATATGTTTGAAACTCTAAATCAAACACGGTTTGTGCTAGCTCCTTGAAACTTGACCAAATGAAGTAGTTCTAAGTTCTATCTCTATGGTTTGTTGGTTTGTTTCCTCTTGAAGTACCCCATGCAGAGACTGGCGAAAAACACTTTCGTTTGAAAGGGGTTGCCAAGCTTCGAAAAAACTACTAGTTTGCTGAAATCTCAGCAAATATTTTTTCACCAAATCTTGATG
Source organism: Callospermophilus lateralis (assembly GCF_048772815.1). Lineage (NCBI taxonomy): Eukaryota > Metazoa > Chordata > Mammalia > Rodentia > Sciuridae > Callospermophilus > Callospermophilus lateralis. The sequence goes on along the minus strand of NW_027513655.1, from coordinate 40,193 downwards.
ATACTTGGTGGTAATGATCAGTTCACTAATCCCACTTGGCTGCCCAAATTTTATTCTTCTATGTTGAAGCTTTCGTTTCCAGTGACTGTTTGAATTTTTAGGTTTCACTCTGTTTTCTCCAACATAGATAGCTGTGTTTGGAATTCTAAATCAAACACGGTTTGTGCTAGCTCCTTGAAACTTGAACAAATGAAGTAGTTCTAAGTTCTATCTCTATGGTTTATTTCCTCTTGAAGTACCCCATGCAGAGACTGGCGAAAAACACTTTCGTTTGAAAGGGGTTGCCAAGCTTCCAAAAAACTACTAGTTTGCTGAAATCTCAGCAAACATTTTTTCACCAAATCTTGATGATACTTTGTGGTAATGATCAGTTCACTAAGCCCAGTTGGCTGCCCAATTTTCACTCTTCTAGGTTCAAGCGTTCGTTTCCAGTAACACTTTGAATTTTTAGGTTTCACTCTGTTTTCTGCTTTATAGATAGATGTGTTGAAACTCTAAATCAAACACGGTTTGTGCTAGCTCCTTGAAACTAGACCAAATGAAGTAGTTCTAAGTTCTATCTCTATGGTTTGTTTCCTCTTGAAGTACCCCATGCAGAGACTGGCGAAAAACACTTTCGTTTGAAAGGGGTTGCCAAGCTTCCAAAAAACTACTAGTTTGCTGAAATCTCAGCAAACATTTTTTCACCAAATCTTGATGATTCTTGGTGGTAATGATCAGTTCAATAATCCCACTTGGCTGCCCAACTTTCACTCTTCTAGGTTCAAGCGTTCTTTTCCAGTAACAGTTTGAATTTTTAGGTTTCACTCTGTTTTCTGCTATATAGATAGATGTGTTTGAAACTCTAAATCAAACACGGTTTGTGCTAGCTCCTTGAAACTTGACAAAATGAAGTAGTTCTAAGTTCTATCTCTATGGTTTGTTTCCTTTGAAGTACCCCATGCAGAGACTGGCGAAGAACACTTTCGTTTGAAAGGGCTTGCCAAGCTTCAAAAAACTACTCGTTTGCTGAAATCTCAGCAAACATTTTTTCACCAAATCTTGATGATACTTGGTGGTAATGATCAGTTCACTAATCCCACTTGGCTGCCCAACTTTCACTCTTCTAGGTTCAAGCGTTCGTTTCCAGTAACACTTTGAATTTTTAGGTTTCACTCTGTTTTCTGCTATATAGATAGATGTGTTTGAAACTCTAAATCAAACACGGTTTGTGGTAGCTCGGTGAAACTTGACAAAATGAAGTAGTTCTAAGTTCTATCTCTATGGTTTGTTTCCTCTTGAAGTACCCCAGGCAGAGACTGGCAACGAACACTTTCGTTTTAAAGGGGTTGCCAAGCTTCCAAAAAACTACTAGTTTGCTGAAATCTCAGCAACCATTTTTTCACCAAATCTTGATGATACTTGGTGGTAATGTTCAGTTCACTAAGCCCACTTGGCTTCCCAATTTTCACTCTTCTAGGTTCAAGCGTTCGTTTCCAGTAACACTTTGAATTTTTAGGTTTCACTCTGTTTTCTGCTATATAGATAGATGTGTTTGAAACTCTAAATCCAACACGGTTTGTGCTAGCTCCGTGAAACTTGACAAAATGAAGTAGTTCTAAGTTCTATCTCTATGGTTTGTTTCCTCTTGAAGTACCCCATGCAGAGACTGGCGAAAAACACTTTCGTTTGAAAGGGGTTGCCAAGCTTCCAAAAAACTACTCGTTTGCTGAAATCGCAGCAAACATTTTTTCACCAAATCTTGATGATACTTGGTGTGAATGATCAGTTCACTAAGCCCACTTGGCTGCAAATTTTCACTCTTCTATGTTCAAGCGTTCGTTTCCAGTAACACTTTGAATTTTTAGGTTTCACTCTGTTTTCTGCTATATAGATAGATGTGTTTGAAACTCTAAATCAAACACGGTTTGTGCTAGCTCCTTGAAACTTGACAAAATGAAGTAGTTCTAAGTTCTATCTCAATGGTTTGTTTCCTCTTGAAGTACCCCATGCAGAGACTGGCGAAAAACACTTTCGTTTGAAAGGGTTTGCCATGCTTCCAAAAAACTACTAGTTTGCTGAAATCTCAGCAAACATTTTTTTCACCAAATCTTGATGATACTTGGTGGTAATGATCAGTTCACTAATCCCACTTGGCTGCCCAACTTTCACTCTTCTAGGTTCAAGCGTTCGTTTCCAGTAACAGTTTGAATTTTTAGGTTTCACTCTGTTTTCTGCTATATAGGTAGATGTGTTTGAAACTCTAAATCAAACACGGTTTGTGCTAGCTCCTTGAAACTTGACCAAATGAAGTAGTTCTAAGTTCTATCTCTATGGTTTGTTTCCTCTTGAAGTACCCCATGCAGAGACTGGCGAAAAACACTTTCGTTTTAAAGGGGTAGCCAAGCTTCCAAAAAACTACTAGTTTGCTGAAATCTCAGCAAACATTTTTTCACCAAATCTTGATGATACTTGGTGGTAATGATCAGTTCACTAATCCACTTGGCTGCCCAAATTTTATTCTTCTAGGTTGAAGCTTTCGTTTCCAGTGACTGTTTGAATTTTTAGGTTTCACTCTGTTTTCTCCAACATAGATAGCTGTGTTTGGAATTCTAAATCAAACACGGTTTGTGCTAGCTCCTTGAAACTTGACCAAATGAAGTAGTTCTAAGTTCTATCTCTTTGGTTTGTTTCCTCTTGAAGTACCCCATGCAGAGACTGGCGAAAAACACTTTCGTTTGAAAGGGGTTGCCAAGCTTCCAACAAACTACTAGTTTGCTGAAATCTCAGCAAACATTTTTTCACCAAATCTTGATGATACTTGGTGGTAATGATCAGTTCACTAATCCCACTTGGCTGCCCAACTTTCACTCTTCTAGGTTCAAGCGTTCGTTTCCAGTAACAGTTTGAATTTTTAGGTTTCACTCTGTTTTCTGCTATATAGATAGATGTGTTTGAAACTCTAAATCAAACACGGTTTGTGCTAGCTCCGTGAAACTTGACAAAATGAAGTAGTTCTAAGTTCTATCTCTTTGGTTTGTTTCCTCTTGAAGTACCCCATGCAGAGACTGGCGAAGAACACTTTCGTTTGAAAGGGGTTGCCAAGCTTCCAAAAAACTTCTCGTTTGCTGAAATCTCAGCAAACATTTTTTCACCAAATCTTGATGATACTTGGTGGTAATGATCAGTTCACTAAGCCCACTTGGCTGCCCAATTTTCACTCTTCTAGGTTCAAGCGTTCGTTTCCAGTAACACTTTGAATTTTTGGGTTTCACTCTGTTTTCTGCTATATAGATAGATGTGTTTGAAACTCTAAATCAAACACGGTTTGTGCTAGCTCCTTGAAACTTGACAAAATGAAGTAATTCTAAGTTCTATCTCTATGGTTTGTTTCCTCTTGAAGTACCCCATGCAGAGACTGGCGAAGAACACTTTCGTTTGAAAGGGGTTGCCAAGCTTCCAAAAAACTACTCGTTTGCTGAAATCTCAGCAAACATTTTTTCACCAAATCTTGATGATACTTGGTGGTAATGATCAGTTCACTAAGCCCACTTGGCTGCCCAATTTTCACTCTTCTAGGTTCAAGCGTTCGTTTCCAGTAACACTTTGAATTTTTAGGTTTCACTCTGTTTTCTGCTATATAGATAGATGTGTTTGAAACTCTAAATCAAACACGGTTTGTGCTAGCTCCTTGAAACTTGACAAAATGAAGTAGTTCTAAGTTCTATCTCTATGGTTTTTTCCTCTTGAAGTACCCCATGCAGAAACTGGCGAAAAACACTTTCGTTTGAAAGGGGTTGCCATGCTTCCAAAAAACTACTAGTTTGCTGAAATCTCAGCAAACATTTTTCACCAAATCTTGATGATACTTGGTGGTAATGATCAGTTCACTAATCCCACTTGGCTGCCCAAATTTTATTCTTCTAGGTTGAAGCTTTCGTTTCCAGTGACTGTTTGAATTTTTAGGTTTCACTCTGTTATCTCCAACATAGATAGCTGTGTTTGGAATTCTAAATCAAACACGGTTTGTGCTAGCTCCGTGAAACTTGACATAATGAAGTAGTTCTAAGTTCTATCTCTATGGTTTGTTTCCTCTTGAAGTACCCCATGCAGAGACTGGCGAAGAACACTTTCATTTGAAAGGGGTTGCCAAGCTTCCAAAAAACTACTCGTTTGCTGAAATCTCAGCAAACATTTTTTCACCAAATCTTGATGATACTTGGTGGTAATGATCAGTTCACTAAGCCCACTTGGCTACCCAATTTTCACTCTTCTAGGTTCAAGCGTTCGTTTCCAGTAACACTTTGAATTTTTAGGTTTCACTCTGTTTTCTGCTATATAGATAGATGTGTTTGAAACTCTAAATCAAACACGGTTTGTGCTAGCTCCGTGAAACTTGACAAAATGAAGTAGTTCTAAGTTCTATCTCTATGGTTTGTTTCCTCTTGAAGTACCCCATGCAGAGACTGGCGAAGAACACTTTCGTTTGAAAGGGGTTGCCAAGCTTCCAAAAAACTACTCGTTTGCTGAAATCTCAGCAAACATTTTTTCACCAAATCTTGATGATACTTGGTGGTAATGATCAGTTCACTAAGCCCACTTGGCTGCCCAATTTTCACTCTTCTAGGTTCAAGCGTTCGTTTCCAGTAACACTTTGAATTTTTAGGTTTCACTCTGTTTTCTGCTATATAGATAGATGTGTTTGAAACTCTAAATCAAACACGGTTTGTGCTAGCTCCTTGAAACTTGACAAAATGAAGTAGTTCTAAGTTCTATCTCTATGGTTTTTTCCTCTTGAAGTACCCCATGCAGAAACTGGCGAAAAACACTTTCGTTTGAAAGGGGTTGCCATGCTTCCAAAAAACTACTAGTTTGCTGAAATCTCAGCAAACATTTTTTCACCAAATCTTGATGATACTTGGTGGTAATGATCAGTTCACTAATCCCACTTGGCTGCCCAAATTTTATTCTTCTAGGTTGAAGCTTTCGTTTCCAGTGACTGTTTGAATTTTTAGGTTTCACTCTGTTATCTCCAACATAGATAGCTGTGTTTGGAATTCTAAATCAAACACGGTTTGTGCTAGCTCCGTGAAACTTGACATAATGAAGTAGTTCTAAGTTCTATCTCTATGGTTTGTTTCCTCTTGAAGTACCCCATGCAGAGACTGGCGAAGAACACTTTCATTTGAAAGGGGTTGCCAAGCTTCCAAAAAACTACTCGTTTGCTGAAATCTCAGCAAACATTTTTTCACCAAATCTTGATGATACTTGGTGGTAATGATCAGTTCACTAAGCCCACTTGGCTACCCAATTTTCACTCTTCTAGGTTCAAGCGTTCGTTTCCAGTAACACTTTGAATTTTTAGGTTTCACTCTGTTTTCTGCTATATAGATAGATGTGTTTGAAACTCTAAATCAAACACGGTTTGTGCTAGCTCCGTGAAACTTGACAAAATGAAGTAGTTCTAAGTTCTATCTCTATGGTTTGTTTCCTCTTGAAGTACCCCATGCAGAGACTGGCGAAGAACACTTTCGTTTGAAAGGGGTTGCCAAGCTTCCAACAAACTACTCGTTTGCTGAAATCTCAGCAAACATTTTTTCACCAAATCTTGATGATACTTGGTGGTAATGATCAGTTCACTAATCCCACTTGGCTGCCCAACTTTCACTCTTCTAGGTTCAAGCGTTCGTTTCCAGTAACACTTTGAATTTTTAGGTTTCACTCTGTTTTCTGCTATATAGATAGATGTGTTTGAAACTCTAAATCAAACACGGTTTGTGATAGCTCCTTGAAACTTGACCAAATGAAGTACTTCTAAGTTCTATCTCTATGGTTTGTTTCCTCTTGAAGTACCCCATGCAGAGACTGGCGAAGAACACTTTCGTTTGAAAGGGGTTGCCAAGCTTACAAAAAACTACTAGTTTGCTGAAATCTCAGAAACAATTTTTTCACCAAATCTTGATGATACTTGGTGGTAATGATCAGTTCACTAATCCCACTTGGCTGCCCAATTTTCACTCTTCTAGGTTCAAGCGTTCGTTTCCAGTAACACTTTGAATTTTTATGTTTCACTCTGTTTTCTGCTATATAGATAGATATGTTTGAAACTCTAAATCAAACACGGTTTGTGCTAGCTCCTTGAAACTTGACCAAATGAAGTAGTTCTAAGTTCTATCTCTATGGTTTGTTGGTTTGTTTCCTCTTGAAGTACCCCATGCAGAGACTGGCGAAAAACACTTTCGTTTGAAAGGGGTTGCCAAGCTTCGAAAAAACTACTAGTTTGCTGAAATCTCAGCAAATATTTTTTCACCAAATCTTGATGATACTTGGTGGTAATGATCAGTTCACTATTCCCACTTGGCTGCCCAAATTTTATTCTTCTATGTTGAAGCTTTCGTTTCCAGTGACTGTTTGAATTTTTAGGTTTCACTCTGTTTTCTCCAACATAGATAGCTGTGTTTGGAATTCTAAATCAAACACGGTTTGTGCTAGCTCCTTGAAACTTGAACAAATGAAGTAGTTCTAAGTTCTATCTCTATGGTTTGTTTCCTCTTGAAGTACCCCATGCAGAGACTGGCGAAAAACACTTTCGTTTGAAAGGGGTTGCCAAGCTTCCAAAAAACTACTAGTTTGCTGAAATCTCAGCAAACATTTTTTCACCAAATCTTGATGATACTTGGTGGTAATGATCAGTTCACTAAGCCCAGTTGGCTGCCCAATTTTCACTCTTCTAGGTTCAAGCGTTCGTTTCCAGTAACACTTTGAATTTTTAGGTTTCACTCTGTTTTCTGCTATATAGATAGATGTGTTGAAACTCTAAATCAAACACGGTTTGTGCTAGCTCCTTGAAACTAGACCAAATGAAGTAGTTCTAAGTTCTATCTCTATGGTTTGTTTCCTCTTGAAGTACCCCATGCAGAGACTGGCGAAAAACACTTTCGTTTGAAAGGGGTTGCCAAGCTTCCAAAAAACTACTAGTTTGCTGAAATCTCAGCAAACATTTTTTCACCAAATCTTGATGATACTTGGTGGTAATGATCAGTTCACTAACCCCCTTGGCTGCCCAACTTTCACTCTTCTAGGTTCAAGCGTTCGTTTCCAGTAACAGTTTGAATTTTTAGGTTTCACTCTGTTTTCTGCTATATAGATAGATGTGTTTGAAACTCTAAATCAAACACGGTTTGTGCTAGCTCCCTGAAACTTGACAAAATGAAGTAGTTCTAAGTTCTCTCTCTATGGTTTGTTTCCTCTTGAAGTACCCCATGCAGAGACTGGCAAAGAACACTTTCGTTTGAAAGGGGTTTCCAAGCTTACAAAAAACTACTAGTTATCTGAAATCTCAGCAACCATTTTTTCACCAAATCTTGATGATACTTGGTGGTAATGATCAGTTCACTAAGCCCACTTGGCTGCCCAATTTTCACTCTTCTAGGTTCAAGCGTTCGTTTCCAGTAACACTTTGAATTTTTAGGTTTCACTCTGTTTTCTGCTATATAGATAGATGTGTTTGAAACTCTAAATCAAACACGGTTTGTGCTAGCTCCGTGAAACTGGACAAAATGAAGTAGTTCTAAGTTCTATGTCTATGGTTTGTTTCCTCTTGAAGTACCCCATGCAGAGACTGGCGAAGAACACTTTCGTTTGAAAGGGGTTGCCAAGCTTCCAACAAACTACTCGTTTGCTGAAATCCCAGCAAACATTTTTTCACCAAATCTTGATGATACTTGGTGGTAATGATCAGTTCATTAAGCCCACTTGGCTGCCCAATTTTCACTCTTCTAGGTTCAAGCGTTCGTTTCCAGTAACACTTTGAATTTTTAGGTTTCACTCTGTTTTCTGCTATATAGATAGATGTGTTTGAAACTCTAAATCAAACACGGTTTGTGCTAGCTCCTTGAAAATTGACAAAATGAAGTAGTTCTAAGTTCTATCTCTATGGTTTGTTTCCTCTTGAAGTACCTCATGCAGAAACTGGCGAAAAACACTTTCGTTTGAAAGGGGTTGCCATGCTTCCAAAAAACTACTAGTTTGCTGAAATCTCAGCAAACATTTTTTCACCAAATCTTGATGATACTTGGTGGTAATGATCAGTTCACTAATCCCACTTGGCTGCCCAACTTTCACTCTTCTAGGTTCAAGCGTTCGTTTCCAGTAACACTTTGAATTTTTAGGTTTCACTCTGTTTTCTGCTATATAGATAGATGTGTTTGAAACTCTAAATCAAACACGGTTTGTGATAGCTCCTTGAAACTTGACCAAATGAAGTAGTTCTAAGTTCTATCTCTATGGTTTGTTTCCTCTTGAAGTACCCCATGCAGAGACTGGCGAAGAACACTTTCGTTTGAAAGGGGTTGCCAAGCTTACAAAAAACTACTAGTTTGCTGAAATCTCAGAAACAATTTTTTCACCAAATCTTGATGATACTTGGTGGTAATGATCAGTTCACTAATCCCACTTGGCTGCCCAATTTTCACTCTTCTAGGTTCAAGCGTTCGTTTCCAGTAACACTTTGAATTTTTATGTTTCACTCTGTTTTCTGCTATATAGATAGATATGTTTGAAACTCTAAATCAAACACGGTTTGTGCTAGCTCCTTGAAACTTGACCAAATGAAGTAGTTCTAAGTTCTATCTCTATGGTTTGTTGGTTTGTTTCCTCTTGAAGTACCCCATGCAGAGACTGGCGAAAAACACTTTCGTTTGAAAGGGGTTGCCAAGCTTCGAAAAAACTACTAGTTTGCTGAAATCTCAGCAAATATTTTTTCACCAAATCTTGATGATACTTGGTGGTAATGATCAGTTCACTAATCCCACTTGGCTGCCCAAATTTTATTCTTCTATGTTGAAGCTTTCGTTTCCAGTGACTGTTTGAATTTTTAGGTTTCACTCTGTTTTCTCCAACATAGATAGCTGTGTTTGGAATTCTAAATCAAACACGGTTTGTGCTAGCTCCTTGAAACTTGAACAAATGAAGTAGTTCTAAGTTCTATCTCTATGGTTTATTTCCTCTTGAAGTACCCCATGCAGAGACTGGCGAAAAACACTTTCGTTTGAAAGGGGTTGCCAAGCTTCCAAAAAACTACTAGTTTGCTGAAATCTCAGCAAACATTTTTTCACCAAATCTTGATGATACTTTGTGGTAATGATCAGTTCACTAAGCCCAGTTGGCTGCCCAATTTTCACTCTTCTAGGTTCAAGCGTTCGTTTCCAGTAACACTTTGAATTTTTAGGTTTCACTCTGTTTTCTGCTTTATAGATAGATGTGTTGAAACTCTAAATCAAACACGGTTTGTGCTAGCTCCTTGAAACTAGACCAAATGAAGTAGTTCTAAGTTCTATCTCTATGGTTTGTTTCCTCTTGAAGTACCCCATGCAGAGACTGGCGAAAAACACTTTCGTTTGAAAGGGGTTGCCAAGCTTCCAAAAAACTACTAGTTTGCTGAAATCTCAGCAAACATTTTTTCACCAAATCTTGATGATTCTTGGTGGTAATGATCAGTTCAATAATCCCACTTGGCTGCCCAACTTTCACTCTTCTAGGTTCAAGCGTTCTTTTCCAGTAACAGTTTGAATTTCTAGGTTTCACTCTGTTTTCTGCTATATAGATAGATGTGTTTGAAACTCTAAATCAAACACGGTTTGTGCTAGCTCCTTGAAACTTGACAAAATGAAGTAGTTCTAAGTTCTATCTCTATGGTTTGTTTCCTTTGAAGTACCCCATGCAGAGACTGGCGAAGAACACTTTCGTTTGAAAGGGCTTGCCAAGCTTCAAAAAACTACTCGTTTGCTGAAATCTCAGCAAACATTTTTTCACCAAATCTTGATGATACTTGGTGGTAATGATCAGTTCACTAATCCCACTTGGCTGCCCAACTTTCACTCTTCTAGGTTCAAGCGTTCGTTTCCAGTAACACTTTGAATTTTTAGGTTTCACTCTGTTTTCTGCTATATAGATAGATGTGTTTGAAACTCTAAATCAAACACGGTTTGTGGTAGCTCGGTGAAACTTGACAAAATGAAGTAGTTCTAAGTTCTATCTCTATGGTTTGTTTCCTCTTGAAGTACCCCAGGCAGAGACTGGCAACGAACACTTTCGTTTTAAAGGGGTTGCCAAGCTTCCAAAAAACTACTAGTTTGCTGAAATCTCAGCAACCATTTTTTCACCAAATCTTGATGATACTTGGTGGTAATGTTCAGTTCACTAAGCCCACTTGGCTTCCCAATTTTCACTCTTCTAGGTTCAAGCGTTCGTTTCCAGTAACACTTTGAATTTTTAGGTTTCACTCTGTTTTCTGCTATATAGATAGATGTGTTTGAAACTCTAAATCAAACACGGTTTGTGCTAGCTCCTTGAAACTTGACCAAATGAAGTAGTTCTAAGTTCTATCTCTATGGTTTGTTTCCTCTTGAAGTACCCCATGCAGAGACTGGCGAAAAACACTTTCGTTTTAAAAGGGTTGCCAAGCTTCCAAAAAACTACTAGTTTGCTGAAATCTCAGCAAACATTTTTTCACCAAATCTTGATGATACTTGGTGGTAATGATCAGTTCACTAATCCCACTTGGCTGCCCAACTTTCAATCTTCTAGGTTCAAGCGTTCGTTTCCAGTAACAGATTGAATTTTTAGGTTTCACTCTGTTTTCTGCTATATAGATAGATGTGTTTGAAACTCTAAATCCAACACGGTTTGTGCTAGCTCCGTGAAACTTGACAAAATGAAGTATTTCTAAGTTCTATCTCTATGGTTTGTTTCCTCTTGAAGTACCCCATGCAGAGACTGGCGAAAAACACTTTCGTTTGAAAGGGGTTGCCAAGCTTCCAAAAAACTACTCGTTTGCTGAAATCGCAGCAAACATTTTTTCACCAAATCTTGATGATACTTGGTGTGAATGATCAGTTCACTAAGCCCACTTGGCTGCAAATTTTCACTCTTCTATGTTCAAGCGTTCGTTTCCAGTAACACTTTGAATTTTTAGGTTTCACTCTGTTTTCTGCTATATAGATAGATGTGTTTGAAACTCTAAATCAAACACGGTTTGTGCTAGCTCCTTGAAACTTGACAAAATGAAGTAGTTCTAAGTTCTATCTCAATGGTTTGTTTCCTCTTGAAGTACCCCATGCAGAGACTGGCGAAAAACACTTTCGTTTGAAAGGGTTTGCCATGCTTCCAAAAAACTACTAGTTTGCTGAAATCTCAGCAAACATTTTTTTCACCAAATCTTGATGATACTTGGTGGTAATGATCAGTTCACTAATCCCACTTGGCTGCCCAACTTTCACTCTTCTAGGTTCAAGCGTTCGTTTCCAGTAACACTTTGAATTTTTAGGTTTCACTCTGTTTTCTGCTATATAGGTAGATGTGTTTGAAACTCTAAATCAAACACGGTTTGTGCTAGCTCCTTGAAACTTGACCAAATGAAGTAGTTCTAAGTTCTATCTCTATGGTTTGTTTCCTCTTGAAGTACCCCATGCAGAGACTGGCGAAAAACACTTTCGTTTTAAAGGGGTAGCCAAGCTTCCAAAAAACTACTAGTTTGCTGAAATCTCAGCAAACATTTTTTCACCAAATCTTGATGATACTTGGTGGTAATGATCAGTTCACTAATCCCACTTGGCTGCCCAAATTTTATTCTTCTAGGTTGAAGCTTTCGTTTCCAGTGACTGTTTGAATTTTTAGGTTTCACTCTGTTTTCTCCAACATAGATAGCTGTGTTTGGAATTCTAAATCAAACACGGTTTGTGCTAGCTCCTTGAAACTTGACCAAATGAAGTAGTTCTAAGTTCTATCTCTTTGGTTTGTTTCCTCTTGAAGTACCCCATGCAGAGACTGGCGAAAAACACTTTCGTTTGAAAGGGGTTGCCAAGCTTCCAACAAACTACTAGTTTGCTGAAATCTCAGCAAACATTTTTTCACCAAATCTTGATGATACTTGGTGGTAATGATCAGTTCACTAATCCCACTTGGCTGCCCAACTTTCACTCTTCTAGGTTCAAGCGTTCGTTTCCAGTAACAGTTTGAATTTTTAGGTTTCACTCTGTTTTCTGCTATATAGATAGATGTGTTTGAAACTCTAAATCAAACACGGTTTGTGCTAGCTCCGTGAAACTTGACAAAATGAAGTAGTTCTAAGTTCTATCTCTTTGGTTTGTTTCCTCTTGAAGTACCCCATGCAGAGACTGGCGAAGAACACTTTCGTTTGAAAGGGGTTGCCAAGCTTCCAAAAAACTTCTCGTTTGCTGAAATCTCAGCAAACATTTTTTCACCAAATCTTGATGATACTTGGTGGTAATGATCAGTTCACTAAGCCCACTTGGCTGCCCAATTTTCACTCTTCTAGGTTCAAGCGTTCGTTTCCAGTAACACTTTGAATTTTTGGGTTTCACTCTGTTTTCTGCTATATAGATAGATGTGTTTGAAACTCTAAATCAAACACGGTTTGTGCTAGCTCCTTGAAACTTGACAAAATGAAGTAATTCTAAGTTCTATCTCTATGGTTTGTTTCCTCTTGAAGTACCCCATGCAGAGACTGGCGAAGAACACTTTCGTTTGAAAGGGGTTGCCAAGCTTCCAAAAAACTACTCGTTTGCTGAAATCTCAGCAAACATTTTTTCACCAAATCTTGATGATACTTGGTGGTAATGATCAGTTCACTAAGCCCACTTGGCTGCCCAATTTTCACTCTTCTAGGTTCAAGCGTTCGTTTCCAGTAACACTTTGAATTTTTAGGTTTCACTCTGTTTTCTGCTATATAGATAGATGTGTTTGAAACTCTAAATCAAACACGGTTTGTGCTAGCTCCTTGAAACTTGACAAAATGAAGTAGTTCTAAGTTCTATCTCTATGGTTTTTTCCTCTTGAAGTACCCCATGCAGAAACTGGCGAAAAACACTTTCGTTTGAAAGGGGTTGCCATGCTTCCAAAAAACTACTAGTTTGCTGAAATCTCAGCAAACATTTTTTCACCAAATCTTGATGATACTTGGTGGTAATGATCAGTTCACTAATCCCACTTGGCTGCCCAAATTTTATTCTTCTAGGTTGAAGCTTTCGTTTCCAGTGACTGTTTGAATTTTTAGGTTTCACTCTGTTATCTCCAACATAGATAGCTGTGTTTGGAATTCTAAATCAAACACGGTTTGTGCTAGCTCCGTGAAACTTGACATAATGAAGTAGTTCTAAGTTCTATCTCTATGGTTTGTTTCCTCTTGAAGTACCCCATGCAGAGACTGGCGAAGAACACTTTCGTTTGAAAGGGGTTGCCAAGCTTCCAAAAAACTACTCGTTTGCTGAAATCTCAGCAAACATTTTTTCACCAAATCTTGATGATACTTGGTGGTAATGATCAGTTCACTAAGCCCACTTGGCTACCCAATTTTCACTATTCTAGGTTCAAGCGTTCGTTTCCAGTAACACTTTGAATTTTTAGGTTTCACTCTGTTTTCTGCTATATAGATAGATGTGTTTGAAACTCTAAATCAAACACGGTTTGTGCTAGCTCCTTGAAACTTGACAAAATGAAGTAGTTCTAAGTTCTATCTCTATGGTTTGTTTCCTCTTGAAGTACCCCATGCAGAGACTGGCGAAGAACACTTTCGTTTGAAAGGGGTTGCCAAGCTTCCAAAAAACTACTCGTTTGCTGAAATCTCAGCAAACATGTTTTCACCAAATCTTGATGATACTTGGTGGTAATGATCAGTTCACTAATCCCACTTGGCTGCCCAACTTTCACTCTTCTAAGTTCAAGCGTTCGTTTCCAGTAACACTTTGAATTTTTAGGTTTCACTCTGTTTTCTGCTATATAGATAGATGTGTTTGAAACTCTAAATCAAACACGGTTTGTGCTAGATCCGTGAAACTTGACAAAATGAAGTAGTTCTAAGTTCTATCTCTATGGTTTGTTTCCTTTTGAAGTACCCCATGCAGAGACTGAAGAAGAACACTTTCGTTTGAAAGGGGTTGCCAAGCTTCCAAAAAACTACTCGTTTGCTGAAATCTCAGCAAACATGTTTTCACCAAATCTTGATGATACTTGGTGGTAATGATCAGTTCACTAATCCCACTTGGCTGCCCAAATTTTATTCTTCTAGGTTGAAGCTTTCGTTTCCAGTGACTGTTTGAATTTTTAGGTTTCACTCTGTTTTCTCCAACATAGATAGCTGTGTTTGGAATTCTAAATCAAACACGGTTTGTGCTAGCTCCTTGAAACTTGAACAAATGAAGTAGTTCTAAGTTCTATCTCTATGGTTTGTTTCCTCTTGAAGTACCCCATGCAGAGACTGGTGAAAACCACTTTCGTTTGAAAGGGGTTGCCAAGCTCCCAAAAAACTACTAGTTTGCTGAAATCTCAGCAAACATTTTTTCACCAAATCTTGATGATACTTGGTGGTAATGATCAGTTCACTAATCCCACTTGGCTGCACAACTTTCACTCTTCTAGGTTCAAGCGTTCGTTTCCAGTAACAGTTTGAATTTTTAGGTTTCACTCTGTTTTCTGCTATATAGATAGATGTGTTTGAAACTCTAAATCAAACACGGTTTGTGCTAGCTCCGTGAAACTTGACAAAATGAAGTAGTTCTAAGTTCTATCTCTATGGTTTGTTTCCTCTTGAAGTACCCCATGCAGAGACTGGCGAAGAACACTTTCGTTGAAAGGGGTTGCCAAGCTTCAAAAAACTACTCGTTTGCTGAAATCTCAGCAAACATTTTTTCACCAAATCTTGGTGATACTTGGTGGTAATGATCAGTTCACTAATCCCACTTGGCTGCCCAACTTTCACTCTTCTAGGTTCAAGCGTTCGTTTCCAGTAACAATTGAATTTTTAGGTTTCACTCTGTTTTCTGCTATATAGATAGATGTGTTTGAAACTCTAAATCAAACACGGTTTGTGGTAGCTCCGTGAAACTTGACAAAATGAAGTAGTTCTAAGTTCTATCTCTATGGTTTGTTTCCTCTTGAAGTACCCCATGCAGAGACTGGCGAAGAACACTTTCGTTTGAAAGGGGTTGCCAAGCTTCCAAAAAACTACTCGTTTGCTGAAATCTCAGCAAACATTTTTTCACCAAATCTTGATGATACTTGGTGGTAATGATCAGTTCACTAAGCCCACTTGGCTGCCCAATTTTCACTCTTCTAGGTTCAAGCGTTCGTTTCCAGTAACACTTTGAATTTTTAGGTTTCACTCTGTTTTCTGCTATATAGATAGATGTGTTTGAAACTCTAAATCAAACACGGTTTGTGCTAGCTCCTTGAAACTTGACAAAATGAAGTAGTTCTAAGTTCTATCTCTATGGTTTGTTTCCTCTTGAAGTACCCCATGCAGAGACTGGCGAAGAACACTTTCGTTTGAAAGGGGTTGCCAAGCTTCCAAAAAACTACTCGTTTGCTCAAATCTCAGCAAACATGTTTTCACCAAATCTTGATGATACTTGGTGGTAATGATCAGTTCACTAATCCCACTTGGCTGCCCAACTTTCACTCTTCTAAGTTCAAGCGTTCGTTTCCAGTAACACTTTGAATTTTTAGGTTTCACTCTGTTTTCTGCTATATAGATAGATGTGTTTGAAACTCTAAATCAAACACGGTTTGTGCTAGCTCCGTGAAACTTGACAAAATGAAGTAGTTCTAAGTTCTATCTCTATGGTTTGTTTCCTTTTGAAGTACCCCATGCAGAGACTGAAGAAGAACACTTTCGTTTGAAAGGGGTTGCCAAGCTTCCAAAAAACTACTCGTTTGCTGAAATCTCAGCAAACATGTTTTCACCAAATCTTGATGATACTTGGTGGTAATGATCAGTTCACTAATCCCACTTGGCTGCCCAAATTTTATTCTTCTAGGTTGAAGCTTTCGTTTCCAGTGACTGTTTGAATTTTTAGGTTTCACTCTGTTTTCTCCAACATAGATAGCTGTGTTTGGAATTCTAAATCAAACACGGTTTGTGCTAGCTCCTTGAAACTTGACCAAATGAAGTAGTTCTAAGTTCTATCTCTATGGTTTGTTTCCTCTTGAAGTACCCCATGCAGAGACTGGCGAAAACCACTTTCGTTTGAAAGGGGTTGCCAAGCTCCCAAAAAACTACTAGTTTGCTGAAATCTCAGCAAACATTTTTTCACCAAATCTTGATGATACTTGGTGGTAATGATCAGTTCACTAATCCCACTTGGCTGCACAACTTTCACTCTTCTAGGTTCAAGCGTTCGTTTCCAGTAACAGTTTGAATTTTTAGGTTTCACTCTGTTTTCTGCTATATAGATAGATGTGTTTGAAACTCTAAATCAAACACGGTTTGTGCTAGCTCCGTGAAACTTGACAAAATGAAGTAGTTCTAAGTTCTATCTCTATGGTTTGTTTCCTCTTGAAGTACCCCATGCAGAGACTGGCGAAGAACACTTTCGTTGAAAGGGGTTGCCAAGCTTCAAAAAACTACTCGTTTGCTGAAATCTCAGCAAACATTTTTTCACCAAATCTTGGTGATACTTGGTGGTAATGATCAGTTCACTAATCCCACTTGGCTGCCCAACTTTCACTCTTCTAGGTTCAAGCGTTCGTTTCCAGTAACAATTGAATTTTTAGGTTTCACTCTGTTTTCTGCTATATAGATAGATGTGTTTGAAACTCTAAATCAAACACGGTTTGTGGTAGCTCCGTGAAACTTGACAAAATGAAGTAGTTCTAAGTTCTATCTCTATGGTTTGTTTCCTCTTGAAGTACCCCAGGCAGAGACTGGCAAAGAACACTTTCGGTTTAAAGGGGTTGCCGAGCTTCCAAAAAACTACTAGTTTGCTGAAATCTCAGCAACCATTTTTTCACCAAATCTTGATGATACTTGGTGGTAATGTTCAGTTCACTAAGCCCACTTGGCTTCCCAATTTTCACTCTTCTAGGTTCAAGCGTTCGTTTCCAGTAACACTTTGAATTTTTAGGTTTCACTCTGTTTTCTGCTATATAGATAGATGTGTTTGAAACTCTAAATCAAACACGGTTTGTGCTAGCTCCGTGAAACTTGACAAAATGAAGTAGTTCTAAGTTCTATCTCTATGGTTTGTTTCCTCTTGAAGTACCCCATGCAGAGACTGGCGAAGAACACTTTCGTTTGAAAGGGGTTGCCAAGCTTCCAAAAAACTACTCGTTTGCTGAAATCTCAGCAAACATTTTTTCACCAAATCTTGATGATACTTGGTGGTAATGATCAGTTCACTAAGCCCACTTGGCTGCCCAACTTTCACTCTTCTAGGTTCAAGCGTTCGTTTCCAGTAACACTTTGAATTTTTAGGTTTCACTCTGTTTTCTGCTATATAGATAGATGTGTTTGAAACTCTAAATCAAACTCGGTTTGTGCTAGCTCCTTGAAACTTGACAAAATGAAGTAGTTCTAAGTTCTATCTCTATGGTTTGTTTTCTCTTGGAGTACCCCATGCAGAAACTGGCGAAAAACACTTTCATTTGAAAGGGGTTGCCATGCTTCCAAAAAACTACCAGTTTGCTGAAATCTCAGCAAACATTTTTTCACCAAATCTTGATGATACTTGGTGGTAATGATCAGTTCACTAATCCCACTTGGCTGCCCAACTTTCACTCTTCTAGGTTCAAGCGTTCGTTTCCAGTAACAGTTTGAATTTTTAGGTTTCACTCTGTTTTCTGCTATATAGATAGATGTGTTTGAAACTCTAAATCAAACACGGTTTGTGCTAGCTCCGTGAAACTTGACAAAATGAAGTAGTTCTAAGTTCTATCTCTATGGTTTGTTTCCTCTTGAAGTACCCCATGCAGAGACTGGCGAAGAACACTTTCGTTTGAAAGGGGTTGCCAAGCTTCCAAAAAACTACTCGTTTGCTGAAATCTCAGCAAACATTTTTTCACCAAATCTTGATGATACTTGGTGGTAATGATCAGTTCACTAAGCCCACTTGGCTGCCCAATTTTCACTCTTCTAGGTTCAAGCGTTCGTTTCCAGTAACACTTTGAATTTTTAGGTTTCACTCTGTTTTCTGCTATATAGATAGATGTGTTTGAAACTCTAAATCAAACACGGTTTGTGCTAGCTCCTTGAAACTTGACAAAATGAAGTAGTTCTAAGTTCTATCTCTATGGTTTGTTTCCTCTTGAAGTACCCCATGCAGAAACTGGCGAAAAACACTTTCGTTTGAAAGGGGTTGCCATGCTTCCAAAAAACTACTAGTTTGCTGAAATCTCAGCAAACATTTTTTCACCAAATCTTGATGATACTTGGTGGTAATGATCAGTTCACTAAGCCCACTTGGCTGCCCAATTTTCACTCTTCTAGGTTCAAGCGTTCGTTTCCAGTAACACTTTGAATTTTTAGGTTTCACTCTGTTTTCTGCTATATAGATAGATGTTTTTGAAACTCTAAATCAAACACTGTTTGTGCTAGCTCCTTGAAACTTGACCAAATGAAGTAGTTTTAAGTTCTATTTCTATGGTTTCTTTCCTCTTGAAGTACCCCATGCAGAGACTGGCGAAAAACACTTTCGTTTTAAAGGGGTAGCCAAGCTTCCAAAAAACTACTAGTTTACTAAAATCTCAGCAAACATTTTTTCACCAAAACTTGATGATACTTGGTGGTAATGATCAGTTCACTAAGCCCACTTGGCTGCCCAATTTTTACTCTTCTAGGTTCAAGCGTTCGTTTCCAGTAACACTTTGAAATTTTAGGTTTCACTCTGTTTTCTGCTATATAGATAGATGTCTTTGAAACTCTAAATCAAACACGGTTTGTGCTAGCTCCTTGCAACTTGACAAAATGAAGTAGTTGTTAGTTCTATCTCTATGGTTTTTTTTCTCTTGAAGTACCCCATACAGAGACTGGCGAAAAACACTTTCGTTTGAAAGGGGTTGCCAAGCTTCCAAAAAACTACTAGTTTGCTGAAATCTCAGCAAACATTTTTTCACCAAATCTTGATGATACTTGGTGGTTATGATCAGTTCACTAAGCCCACTTGGCTGCCCAATTTTCACTCTTCTAGGTTTAAGCGTTCGTTTCCAGTAACACTTTGAATTTTTAGGTTTCACTCTGTTTTCTGCTATATAGATAGATGTGTTTGAAACTCTAAATCAAACACGGTTTGTGCTAGCTCCGTGAAACTTGACAAAATGAAGTAGTTCTAAGTTCTATCTCTATGGTTTGTTTCCTCTTGAAGTACCCCATGCAGAGACTGGCAAAGAACACTTTCGTTTGAAAGGGGTTGCCAAGCTTCCAAAAAACTACTAGTTTGCTGAAATCTCAGCAAACATTTTTTCACCAAATCTTGAAGATACTTGGTGGTAATGATCAGTTCACTAATCCCACTTCCCTGCCCAACTTTCAATCTTCTAGGTTCAAGCGTTCATTTCCAGTAACAGTTTGAATTTTTAGGTTTCACTCTGTTTTCTGCTATATAGATAGATGTGTTTGAAACTCTAAATCAAACACGGTTTGTGCTAGCTCCGTGAAACTTGACAAAATGAAGTAGTTCTAAGTTCTATCTCTATGGTTTGTTTCCTCTTGAAGTACCCCATGCAGAGACTGGCGAAGAACACTTTCGTTTGAAAGGGGTTGCCAAGCTTCCAAAAAACTACTCGTTTGCTGAAATCTCAGCAAACATTTTTTCACCAAATCTTGAAGATACTTGGTGGTAATGATCAGTTCACTAATCCCACTTGGCTGCCCAACTTTCACTCTTCTAGGTTCAAGCGTTCGTTTCCAGTAACCGTTTGAATTTTTAGGTTTCACTCTGTTTTCTGCTATATAGATAGATGTGTTTGAAACTCTAAATCAAACACGGTTTGTGCTAGCTCCGTGAAACTTGACAAAATGAAGTAGTTCTAAGTTCTAACTCTATGGTTTGTTTCGTCTTGGAGTACCCCATGCAGAAACTGGCAAAAAACACTTTCGTTTGAAAGGGGTTGCCATGCTTCCAAAAAACTACCAGTTTCCTGAAATCTCAGCAAACATTTTTTCACCAAATCTTGATGATACTTGGTGGTAATGATCAGTTCACTAATCCCACTTGGCTGCCCAACTTTCAATCTTCTAGGTTCAAGCTTTCGTTTCCAGTAACAGTTTGAATTTTTAGGTTTCACTCTGTTTTCTGCTATATAGATAGATGTGTTTGAAACTCTATATCAAACACGGTTTGTGCTAGCTCCGTGAAACTTGACAAAATGAAGTAGTTCTAAGTTCTATCTCTATGGTTTGTTTCCTCTTGAATTACCCCATGCAGAGACTGGCGAAGAACACTTTCGTTTGAAAGGGGTTGCCAAGCTTCCAAAAAACTACTCGTTTGCTGAAATCTCAGCAAACATTTTTTCACCAAATCTTGATGATACTTGGTCTTAATGATCAGTTCACTAAGCCCACTTGGCTGCCCAATTTTCACTCTTCTAGGTTCAAGCGTTCGTTTCCAGTAACACTTTGAATTTTTAGGTTTCACTCTGTTTTCTGCTATATAGATAGATGTGTTTGAAACTCTAAATCAAACACGGTTTGTGCTAGCTCCTTGAAACTTGACAAAATGAAGTAGTTCTAAGTTCTATCTCTATGGTTTGTTTCCTCTTGAAGTACCCCATGCAGAAACTGGCGAAAAACACTTTCGTTTGAAAGGGGTTGCCATGCTTCCAAAAAACTACCAGTTTTCTGAAATCTCAGCAAACATTTTTTCACCAAATCTTGATGATACTTGGTGGTAATGATCAGTTCACTAATCCCACTTGGCTGCCCAACTTTCAATCTTCTAGGTTCAAGCGTTCGTTTCCAGTAACAGTTTGAATTTTTAGGTTTCACTCTATTTTCTGCTATATAGATAGATGTGTTTGAAACTCTAAATCAAACACGGTTTGTGCTAGCTCCGTGAAACTTGACAAATTAAGTAGTTCTAAGTTCTATCTCTATGGTTTGTTTCCTCTTGAATTACCCCATGCAGAGACTGGCGAAGAACACTTTCGTTTGAAAGGGGTTGCCAAGCTTCCAAAAAATTACTCGTTTGCTGAAATCTCAGCAAACATTTTTTCACCAAATCTTGATGATACTTGGTGGTAATGATCAGTTCACTAAGCCCACTTGGCTGCCCAATTTTCACTCTTCTAGGTTCAAGCGTTCGTTTCCAGTAACACTTTGAATTTTTAGGTTTCACTCTGTTTTCTGCTATATAGATAGATGTGTTTGAAACTCTAAATCAAACACGGTTTGTGCTAGCTCCTTGAAACTTGACCAAATGAAGTAGTTTTATGTTCTATCTCTATGGTTTGTTTCCTCTTGAAGTACCCCATGCAGAGACTGGCGAAAAACACTTTCGTTTTAAAGGGGTAACCAAGCTTGCAAAAAACTACTAGTTTGCTGAAATCTCAGCAAACATTTTTTCACCAAATCTTGATGATACTTGGTGGTAATGATCAGTTCACTAAGCCCACTTGGCTGCCCAATTTTCACTCTTCTAGGTTCAAGCGTTCGTTTCCAGTAACACTTTGAATTTTTAGGTTTCACTCTGTTTTCTGCTATATAGATAGATGTGTTTGAAACTCTAAATCAAACACGGTTTGTGCTAGCTCCGTGAAACTTGACAAAATGAAGTAGTTCTAAGTTCTATCTCTATGGTTTGTTTCCTCTTGAAGTACCCCATGCAGAGACTGGCGAAGAACACTTTCGTTTGAAAGGGGTTGCCAAGCTTCCAAAAAACTACTCGTTTGCTGAAATCTCAGCAAACATTTTTTCACCAAATCTTGATGATACTTGGTGGTAATGATCAGTTCACTAAGCCCACTTGGCTGCCCAATTTTCACTCTTCTAGGTTCAAGCGTTCGTTTCCAGTAACACTTTGAATTTTTAGGTTTCACTCTGTTTTCTGCTATATAGATAGATGTGTTTGAAACTCTAAATCAAACACGGTTTGTCCTAGCTCCTTGAAACTTGACAAAATGAAGTAGTTCTAAGTTCTATCTCTATTGTTTGTTTCCTCTTGAAGTACCCCATGCAGAAACTGGCGAAAAACACTTTCGTTTGAAAGG
Organism: Callospermophilus lateralis; assembly: GCF_048772815.1. NCBI lineage: Eukaryota > Metazoa > Chordata > Mammalia > Rodentia > Sciuridae > Callospermophilus > Callospermophilus lateralis. The sequence goes on along the minus strand of NW_027513655.1, from coordinate 18,218 downwards.
GGTTGCCATGCTTCCAAAAAACTCCTAGTTTGCTGAAATCTCAGCAAACATTTTTTCACCAAATCTTGATGATACTTGGTGGTAATGATCAGTTCACTAAGCCCACTTGGCTGCCCAATTTTCACTCTTCTAGGTTCAAGCGTTCGTTTCCAGTAACACTTTGAATTTTTAGGTTTCACTCTGTTTTCTGCTATATAGATAGATGTGTTTGAAACTCTAAATCAAACACTGTTTGTGCTAGCTCCTTGAAACTTGACCAAATGAAGTAGTTTTAAGTTCTATCTCTATGGTTTGTTTCCTCTTGAAGTACCCCATGCAGAGACTGGCGAAAAACACTTTCGTTTTAAAGGGGTAGCCAAGCTTCCAAAAAACTACTAGTTTACTGAAATCTCAGCAAACATTTTTTCACCAAAACTTGATGATACTTGGTGGTAATGATCAGTTCACTAAGCCCACTTGGCTGCCCAATTTTTACTCTTCTAGGTTCAAGCGTTCGTTTCCAGTAACACTTTGAAATTTTAGGTTTCACTCTGTTTTCTGCTATATAGATAGATGTCTTTGAAACTCTAAATCAAACACGGTTTGTGCTAGCTCCTTGCAACTTGACAAAATGAAGTAGTTGTTAGTTCTATCTCTATGGTTTTTTTTCTCTTGAAGTACCCCATGCAGAGACTGGCGAAAAACACTTTCGTTTGAAAGGGGTTGCCAAGCTTCCAAAAAACTACTAGTTTGCTGAAATCTCAGCAAACATTTTTTCACCAAATCTTGATGATACTTGGTGGTTATGATCAGTTCACTAAGCCCACTTGGCTGCCCAATTTTCACTCTTCTAGGTTTAAGCGTTCGTTTCCAGTAACACTTTGAATTTTTAGGTTTCACTCTGTTTTCTGCTATATAGATAGATGTGTTTGAAACTCTAAATCAAACACGGTTTGTGCTAGCTCCGTGAAACTTGACAAAATGAAGTAGTTCTAAGTTCTATCTCTATGGTTTGTTTCCTCTTGAAGTACCCCATGCAGAGACTGGCAAAGAACACTTTCGTTTGAAAGGGGTTGCCAAGCTTCCAAAAAACTACTAGTTTGCTGAAATCTCAGCAAACATTTTTTCACCAAATCTTGAAGATACTTGGTGGTAATGATCAGTTCACTAATCCCACTTCCCTGCCCAACTTTCAATCTTCTAGGTTCAAGCGTTCATTTCCAGTAACAGTTTGAATTTTTAGGTTTCACTCTGTTTTCTGCTATATAGATAGATGTGTTTGAAACTCTAAATCAAACACGGTTTGTGCTAGCTCCTTGAAACTTGACAAAATGAAGTAGTTCTAAGTTCTATCTCTATGGTTTGTTTCCTCTTGAAGTACCCCATGCAGAGACTGGCGAAGAACACTTTCGTTTGAAAGGGGTTGCCAAGCTTCCAAAAAACTACTCGTTTGCTGAAATCTCAGCAAACATTTTTTCACCAAATCTTGAAGATACTTGGTGGTAATGATCAGTTCACTAATCCCACTTGGCTGCCCAACTTTCACTCTTCTAGGTTCAAGCGTTCGTTTCCAGTAACAGTTTGAATTTTTAGGTTTCACTCTGTTTTCTGCTATATAGATAGATGTGTTTGAAACTCTAAATCAAACACGGTTTGTGCTAGCTCCGTGAAACTTGAAAAAATGAAGTAGTTCTAAGTTCTACCTCTATGGTTTGTTTCGTCTTGGAGTACACCATGCAGAAACTGGCGAAAAACACTTTCGTTTGAAAGGGGTTGCCATGCTTCCAAAAAACTACCAGTTTCCTGAAATCTCAGCAAACATTTTTTCACCAAATCTTGATGATACTTGGTGGTAATGATCAGTTCACTAATCCCACTTGGCTGCCCAACTTTCAATCTTCTAGGTTCAAGCGTTCGTTTCCAGTAACAGTTTGAATTTTTAGGTTTCACTCTGTTTTCTGCTATATAGATAGATGTGTTTGAAACTCTAAATCAAACACGGTTTGTGCTAGCTCCGTGAAACTTGACAAAATGAAGTAGTTCTAAGTTCTATCTCTATGGTTTGTTTCCTCTTGAATTACCCCATGCAGAGACTGGCGAAGAACACTTTCGTTTGAAAGGGGTTGCCAAGCTTCCAAAAAACTACTCGTTTGCTGAAATCTCAGCAAACATTTTTTCACCAAATCTTGATGATACTTGGTGGTAATGATCAGTTCACTAAGCCCACTTGGCTGCCCAATTTTCACTCTTCTAGGTTCAAGCGTTCGTTTCCAGTAACACTTTGAATTTTTAGGTTTCACTCTGTTTTCTGCTATATAGATAGATGTGTTTGAAACTCTAAATCAAACACGGTTTGTGCTAGCTCCTTGAAACTTGACAAAATGAAGTAGTTCTAAGTTCTATCTCTATGGTTTGTTTCCTCTTGAAGTACCCCATGCAGAAACTGGCGAAAAACACTTTCGTTTGAAAGGGGTTGCCATGCTTCCAAAAAACTACCAGTTTGCTGAAATCTCAGCAAACATTTTTTCACCAAATCTTGATGATACTTGGTGGTAATGATCAGTTCACTAATCCCACTTGGCTGCCCAACTTTCAATCTTCTAGGTTCAAGCGTTCGTTTCCAGTAACAGTTTGAATTTTTAGGTTTCACTCTATTTTCTGCTATATAGATAGATGTGTTTGAAACTCTAAATCAAACACGGTTTGTGCTAGCTCCGTGAAACTTGACAAATTAAGTAGTTCTAAGTTCTATCTCTATGGTTTGTTTCCTCTTGAATTACCCCATGCAGAGACTGGCGAAGAACACTTTCGTTTGAAAGGGGTTGCCAAGCTTCCAAAAAACTACTCGTTTGCTGAAATCTCAGCAAACATTTTTTCACCAAATCTTGATGATACTTGGTGGTAATGATCAGTTCACTAAGCCCACTTGGCTGCCCAATTTTCACTCTTCTAGGTTCAAGCGTTCGTTTCCAGTAACACTTTGAATTTTTAGGTTTCACTCTGTTTTCTGCTATATAGATAGATGTGTTTGAAACTCTAAATCAAACACGGTTTGTGCTAGCTCCTTGAAACTTGACCAAATGAAGTAGTTTTATGTTCTATCTCTATGGTTTGTTTCCTCTTGAAGTACCCCATGCAGAGACTGGCGAAAAACACTTTCGTTTTAAAGGGGTAACCAAGCTTGAAAAAACTACTAGTTTGCTGAAATCTCAGCAAACATTTTTTCACCAAATCTTGATGATACTTGGTGGTAATGATCAGTTCACTAAGCCCACTTGGCTGCCCAATTTTCACTCTTCTAGGTTCAAGCGTTCGTTTCCAGTAACACTTTGAATTTTTAGGTTTCACTCTGTTTTCTGCAATATAGATAGATGTGTTTGAAACTCTAAATCAAACACGGTTTGTGCTAGCTCCTTGAAACTTGACCAAATGAAGTAGTTTTAAGTTCTATCTCTATGGTTTGTTTCCTCTTGAAGTACCCCATGCAGAGACTGGCGAAAAACACTTTCGTTTTAAAGGGGTAACCAAGCTTGCAAAAAACTACTAGTTTGCTGAAATCTCAGCAAACATTTTTTCACCAAATCTTGATGATACTTGGTGGTAATGATCAGTTCACTAAGCCCACTTGGCTGCCCAATTTTTACTCTTCTAGGTTCAAGCGTTCGTTTCCAGTAACACTTTAAAATTTTAGGTTTCACTCTGTTTTCTGCTATATAGATAGATGTCTTTGAAACTCTAAATCAAACACGGTTTGTGCTAGCTCCTTGCAACTTGACAAAATGAAGTAGTTGTTAGTTCTATCTCTATGGTTTTTTTCCTCTTGAAGTACCCCATGCAGAGACTGGCGAAAAACACTTTCGTTTGAAAGGGGTTGCCATGCTTCCAAAAAACTACTAGTTTGCTGAAATTTCAGCAAACATTTTTTCACCAAATCTTGGTGATACTTGATGGTAATGATCAGTTCACTAATCCCACTTGGCTGCCCAACTTTCACTCTTCTAGGTTCAAGCGTTCGTTTCCAGTAACAGTTTGAATTTTTAGGTTTCACTCTGTTTTCTGCTGTATAGATAGATGTGTTTGAAACTCTAAATCAAACACGGTTTGTGCTAGCTCCGTGAAACTTGACAAAATGAAGTAGTTCTAAGTTCTATCTCTATGGTTTGTTTCCTCTTGAAGTACCCCATGCAGAGACTGGCAAAGAACACTTTCGTTTGAAAGGGGTTGCCAAGCTTCCAAAAAACTACTAGTTTGCTGAAATCTCAGCAAACATTTATTCACCAAATCTTGATGATACTTGGTGGTAATGATCAGTTCACTAATCCCACTTGGCTGCCCAACTTTCAATCTTCTAGGTTCAAGCGTTCGTTTCCAGTAACAGTTTGAATTTTTAGGTTTCACTCTGTTTTGTGCTATATAGATAGATGTGTTTGAAACTCTAAATCAAACACGGTTTGTGCTAGCTCCGTGAAACTTGACAAAATGAAGTAGTTGTTAGTTCTATCTCTATGGTTTTTTTCCTCTTGAAGTACCCCATGCAGAGACTGGCGAAAAACACTTTCGTTTGAAAGGGGTTGCCAAGCTTCCAAAAAACTACTAGTTTGCTGAAATATCAGCAAACATTTTTTCACCAAATCTTGATGATACTTGGTGGTAATGATCAGTTCACTAATCCCACTTGGCTGCCCAAATTTTATTCTTCTAGGTTGAAGCTTTCGTTTCCAGTGACTGTTTGAATTTTTAGGTTTCACTGTGTTTTCTCCAACATAGATAGCTGTGTTTGGAATTCTAAATCAAACACGGTTTGTGCTAGCTCCTTGAAACTTGACCAAACGAAGTAGTTCTAAGTTCTATCTCTATGGTTTGTTTCCTCTTGAAGTACCCCGTGCAGAGACTGGCGAAAAACACTTTCGTTTGAAAGGGGTTGCCAAGCTTCCAAAAAACTACTAGTTTGCTGAAATCTCAGCAATCATTTTTCACCAAATCTTGATGATACTTGGTGGTAAAGATCAGTTCACTTAGCCCACTTGGCTGCCCAACTTTCACTCTTCTAGGTTCAAGCGTTCGTTTCCAGTAACAGTTTGAATTTTTAGGTTTCACTCTGTTTTCTGCTATATAGATAGATGTGTTTGAAACTCTAAATCTAACACGGTTTGTGCTAGCTCCGTGAAACTTGACAAAATGAAGTAGTTCTAAGTTCTATCTCTATGGTTTGTTTCCTCTTGAAGTACCCTATGCAGAGACTGGCGAAGAACACTTTCGTTTGAAAGGGGTTGCCAAGCTTCCAAAAAACTACTAGTTTGCTGAAATCTCAGCAAACATTTTTTCACCAAATCTTGATGATACTTGGTGGTAATGATCAGTTCACTAAGCCCACTTGGCTGCCCAATTTTCACTCTTCTAGGTTCAAGCGTTCGTTTCCAGTAACAGTTTGAATTTTTAGGTTTCACTCTGTTTTCTGCTATATAGATAGATGTGTTTGAAACTCTAAATCAAACACGGTTTGTGCTAGCTCCGTGAAACTTGACAAAATGAAGTAGTTCTAAGTTCTATCTCTATGGTTTGTTTCCTCTTGAAGTACCCCATGCAGAGACTGGCGAAGAACACTTTCGTTTGAAAGGGGTTGCCATGCTTCCAAAAATCTACTCGTTTGCTGAAATCTCAGCAAACATTTTTTCACCAAATCTTGATGATACTTGGTGGTAATGATCAGTTCACTAAGCCCACTTGGCTGCCCAATTTTCACTCTTCTAGGTTCAAGCGTTCGTTTCCAGTAACACTTTGAATTTTTAGGTTTCACTCTGTTTTCTGCTATATAGATAGATGTGTTTGAAACTCTAAATCAAACACGGTTTGTGCTAGCTCCTTGAAACTTGACAAAATGAAGTAGTTCTAAGTTCTATCTCTATGGTTTGTTTCCTCTTGAAGTACCCCAAGCAGAAACTGGCGAAAAACACTTTCGTTTGAAAGGGGTTGCCATGCTTCCAAAAAACTACTAGTTTGCTGAAATGTCAGCAAATATTTTTTCACCAAATCTTGATGATACTTGGTGGTAATGATCAGTTCACTAATCCCACTTGGCTGCCCAACTTTCAATCTTCTAGGTTCAAGCGTTCGTTTCCAGTAACAGTTTGAATTTTTAGGTTTCACTCTGTTTTCTGCTATATAGATAGATGTGTTTGAAACTCTAAATCAAACACGGTTTGTGCTAGCTCCGTGAAACTTGACAAAGGGAAGTAGTTCTAAGTTCTATCTCTATGGTTTGTTTCCTCTTGAAGTACCCCATGCAGAGCCTGGCGAAGAACACTTTCGTTTGAAAGGGGTTGCCAAGCTTCCCAAAAACTACTCGTTTGCTGAAATCTCAGCAAACATTTTTTCACCAAATCTTGATGATACTTGGTGGTAATGTAGGTTCACTAAGCCCACTTGGCTGCCCAATTTTCACTCTTCTAGGTTCAAGCATTCGTTTCCAGTAACACTTTGAATTTTTAGGTTTCACTCTGTTTTCTGCTATATAGATGGATGTGTTTGAAACTCTAAATCAAACACGGTTTGTGCTAGGTCCTTGAAACTTGACCAAATGAAGTAGTTTTAAGTTCTATCTCTATGGTTTGTTTCCTCTTGAAGTATCCCATGCAGAGACTGGCGAAAAACACTTTCGTTTTAAAGGGGTAGCCAAGCTTCCAAAAAACTACTTGTTTGCTGAAATCTCAGCAAACATTTTTTCACCAAAACTTGATGATACTTGGTGGTAATGATCAGTTTACTAAGCCCACTTGGCTGCCCAATTTTTACTCTTCTAGGTTCAAGCGTTCGTTTCCAGTAACACTTTGAAATTTTAGGTTTCACTCTGTTTTCTGTTATATAGATAGATGTCTTTGAAACTCTAAATCAAACACGGTTTGTGCTAGCTCCTTGCAACTTGACAAAATGAAGTAGTTGTTAGTTCTATCTCTATGGTTTTTTTCCTCTTGAAGTACCCCATGCAGAGACTGGCGAAAAACACTTTCGTTTGAAAGGGGTTGCCAAGCTTCCAAAAAACTACTAGTTTGCTGAAATCTCAGCAAACATTTTTTCACCAAATCTTGATGATACTTGGTGGTAATGATCAGTTCACTAAGCCCACTTGGCTGCCCAATTTTCACTCTTCTAGGTTCAAGCGTTCGTTTCCAGTAACACTTTGAATTTTTAGGTTTCACTCTGTTTTCTGCTATATAGATAGATGTGTTTGAAACTCTAAATCAAACACGGTTTGTGCTAGCTCCTTGAAACTTGACAAAATGAAGTAGTTGTTAGTTCTATCTCTATGGTTTTTTTCCTCTTGAAGTACCCCATGCAGAGACTGGCGAAAAACACTTTCGTTTGAAAGGGGTTGCCATGCTTCTAAAAAACTACTAGTTTGCTGAAATCTCAGCAAACATTTTTTCACCAAATCTTGATGATACTTGGTGGTAATGATCAGTTCACTAATCCCACTTGGCTGCCCAACTTTCACTCTTCTAGGTTCAAGCGTTCGTTTCCAGTAACAGTTTGAATTTTTAGGTTTCACTCTGTTTTCTGCTGTATAGATAGATGTGTTTGAAACTCTAAATCAAACACGGTTTGTGCTAGCTCCGTGAAACTTGACAAAATGAAGTAGTTCTAAGTTCTATCTCTATGGTTTGTTTCCTCTTGAAGTACCCCATGCAGAGACTGGCAAAGAACACTTTCGTTTGAAAGGGGTTGCCAAGCTTCCAAAAAACTACTAGTTTGCTGAAATCTCAGCAAACATTTATTCACCAAATCTTGATGATACTTGGTGGTAATGATCAGTTCACTAATCCCACTTGGCTGCCCAACTTTCAATATTCTAGGTTCAAGCGTTCGTTTCCAGTAACAGTTTAAATTTTTAGGTTTCACTCTGTTTTGTGCTATATAGATAGATGTGTTTGAAACTCTAAATCAAACACGGTTTGTGCTAGCTCCGTGAAACTTGACAAAATGAAGTAGTTGTTAGTTCTATCTGTATGGTTTTTTTCCTCTTGAAGTACCCCATGCAGAGACTGGCGAAAAACACTTTCGTTTGAAAGGGGTTGCCAAGCTTCCAAAAAACTACTAGTTTGCTGAAATATCAGCAAACATTTTTTCACCAAATCTTGATGATACTTGGTGGTAATGATCAGTTCACTAATCCCACTTGGCTGCCCAAATTTTATTTTTCTAGGTTGAAGCTTTCGTTTCCAGTGACTGTTTGAATTTTTAGGTTTCACTCTGTTTTCTCCAACATAGATAGCTGTTTTTGGAATTCTAAATAGAACACGGTTTGTGCTAGCTCCTTGAAACTTGACCAAATGAAGTAGTTCTAAGTTCTATCTCTATGGTTTGTTTCCTCTTGAAGTACCCCATGCAGAGACTGGCGAAAAACACTTTCGTTTGAAAGGGGTTGCCAAGCTTCCAAAAAACTACGAGTTTGCTGAAATCTCATCAAACATTTTTCACCAAATCTTGATGATACTTGGTGGTAATGATCAGTTCACTAATCCCACTCGGCTGCCCAACTTTCACTCTTCTAGGTTCAAGCGTTCGTTTCCAGTAACAGTTTGAATTTTTAGGTTTCACTCTGTTTTCTGCTATATAGATAGATGTGTTTGAAACTCTAAATCAAACACGGTTTGTGCTAGCTCCGTGAAACTTGACAAAATGAAGTAATTCTAAGTTCTATCTCTATGGTTTGTTTCCTCTTGAAGTACCCTATGCAGAGACTGGCGAAGAACACTTTCGTTTGAAAGGGGTTGCCAAGCTTCCAAAAAACTACTAATTTGCTGAAATCTCAGCAAACATTTTTCACCAAATCTTGATGATACTTGGTGGTAATGATCAGTTCACTAATCCCACTTGGCTGCCCAACTTTCACTCTTCTAGGTTCAAGCGTTCGTTTCCAGTAACAGTTTGAATTTTTAGGTTTCACTCTGTTTTCTTCTATATAGATAGATGTGTTTGAAACTCTAAATCAAACACGGTTTGTGCTAGCTCCGTGAAACTTGACAAAATGAAGTAGTTCTAAGTTCTATCTCTATGGTTTGTTTCCTCTTGAAGTACCCCATGCAGAGACTGGCAAAGAACACTTTCGTTTGAAAGGGGTTGCCAAGCTTCCAAAAAACTACTCGTTTGCTGAAATCTCAGCAAACATTTTTTCACCAAAACTTGATGATACTTGGTGGTAATGATCAGTTCACTAAGCCCACTTGGCTGCCCAATTTTCACTCTTCTAGGTTCAAGCGTTCGTTTCCAGTAACACTTTGAATTTTTAGGTTTCACTCTGTTTTCTGCTATATAGATAGATGTGTTTGAAACTCTAAATCAAACACGGTTTGTGCTAGCTCCTTGAAACTTGACAAAATGAAGTAGTTCTAAGTTCTATCTCTATGGTTTGTTTCCTCTTGAAGTACCCCATGCAGAAACTGGCGAAAAACACTTTCGTTTGAAAGGGGTTGCCATGCTTCCAAAAAACTACTAGTTTGCTGAAATCTCAGCAAACATTTTTTCACCAAATCTTGATGATACTTGGTGGTAATGATCAGTTCACTAATCCCACTTGGCTGCCCAACTATCAATCTTCTAGGTTCAAGCATTCGTTTCCAGTAACAGTTTGAATTTTTAGGTTTCACTCTGTTTTCTGCTATATAGATAGATGTGTTTGAAACTCTAAATCAAACACGGTTTGTGCTAGCTCCGTGAAACTTGACAAAATGAAGTAGTTCTAAGTTCTATCTCTATGGTTTGTTTCCTCTTGAAGTACCCCATGCAGAGACTGGCGAAGAACACTTTCGTTTGAAAGGGGTTGCCAAGCTTCCAAAAAACTACTCGTTTGCTGAAAGCTCAGCAAACATTTTTTCACCAAATCTTGATGATACTTGGTGGTAATGATCAGTTCACTAAGCCCACTTGGCTGCCCAATTTTCACTCTTCTAGGTTCAAGCGTTCGTTTCCAGTAAGACTTTGAATTTTTATGTTTCACTCTGTTTTCTGCTGTATAGATAGATGTGTTTGAAACTCTAAATCAAACACGGTTTGTGCTAGCTCCTTGAAACGTGACAAAATGAAGTAGTTCTAAGTTCTATCTCTATGGTTTGTTTCCTCTTGAAGTACCCCATGCAGAGACTGGCGAAGAACACTTTCGTTTGAAAGGGGTTCCCAAGCTTCCAAAAAACTACTCGTTTGCTGAAATCTCAGCAAACATTTTTTCACCAAATCTTGAAGATACTTGGTGGTAATGATCAGTTCACTAAGCCCACTTGGCTGCCCAACTTTCAATCTTCTAGGTTCAAGCGTTCGTTTCCAGTAACAGTTTGAATTTTTAGGTTTCACTCTGTTTTCTGCTATATAGATAGATGTGTTTGAAACTCTAAATCAAACACGGTTTGTGCTAGCTCCGTGAAACTTGACAAAATGAAGTAGTTCTAAGTTCTATCTCTATGGTTTGTTTCCTCTTGAAGTACCCCATGCAGAGACTGGCGAAGAACACTTTCGTTTGAAAGGGGTTGCCAAGCTTCGAAAAAACTACTCGTTTGCTGAAATCTCAGCAAACATTTTTTCACCAAATCTTGAAGATACTTGGTGGTAATGATCAGTTCACTAAGCCCACTTGACTGCCCAACTTTCACTCTTCTAGGTTCAAGCGTTCGTTTCCAGTAACAGTTTGAATTTTTAGGTTTCACTCTGTTTTCTGCTATATAGATAGATGTGTTTGAAACTCTAAATCAAACACGGTTTGTGCTAGCTCCGTGAAACTTGACAAAATGAAGTAGTTCTAAGTTCTACCTCTATGGTTTGTTTCCTCTTGAAGTACCAAATGCAGAGACTGGCGAAGAACACTTTCGTTTGAAAGGGGTTGCCAAGCTTCCAAAAAACTACTAGTTTACTCAAATCTCAGCAACCATTTTCTCACCAAATCTTGATGATACTTGGTGGTAATGATCAGTTCACTAAGCCCACTTGGCTGCCCAATTTTCACTCTTCTAGGTTCAAGCCTTCGTTTCCAGTAACACTTTGAATTTTTAGGTTTCACTCTGTTTTCTGCTATATAGATAGATGTGTTTGAAACTCTAAATCAAACACGGTTTGTGCTAGCTCCGTGAAACTTGACAAAATGAAGTAGTTCTAAGTTCTATCTCTATGGTTTGTTTCCTCTTGAAGTACCCCATGCAGAGACTGGCGAAGAACACTTTCGTTTGAAAGGGGTTGCCAAGCTTCCAAAAAACTACTAGTTTGCTGAAATCTCAGCAAACATTTTTTCACCAAATCTTGAAGATACTTGGTGGTAATGATCAGTTCACTAAGCCCACTTGGCTGCCCAATTTTCACTCTTCTAGGTTCAAGCGTTCGTTTCCAGTAACACTTTGAATTTTTAGGTTTCACTCTGTTTTCTGCTATATAGATAGATGTGTTTGAAACTCTAAATCAAACACGGTTTGTGCTAGCTCCTTGAAACTTGACAAAATGAAGTAGCTGTTAGTTCTATCTCTATGGTTTTTTTCCTCTTGAAGTACCCCATGCAGAGACTGGCGAAAAACACTTTCGTTTGAAAGGGGTTGCCAAGCTTCCAAAATACTACTAGTTTGCTGAAATCTCAGCAAACATTTTTTTACCAAATCTTGATGATACTTGGTGGTAATGATCAGTTCACTAATCCCACTTGGCTGCCCAACTTTCACTCTTCTAGGTTCAAGCGTTCGTTTCCAGTAACACTTTGAATTTTTAGGTTTCACTCTGTTTTCTGCTATATAGATAGATGTGTTTGAAACTCTAAATCAAACACGGTTTGTGCTAGCTCCGTGAAACTTGACAAAATGAAGTAGTTCTAAGTTCTACCTCTATGGTTTGTTTCCTCTTGAAGTACCAAATGCAGAGACTGGCGAAGAACACTTTCGTTTGAAAGGGGTTGCCAAGCTTCCAAAAAACTACTAGTTTGCTCAAATCTCAGCAACCATTTTCTCACCAAATCTTGATGATACTTGGTTGTAATGATCAGTTCACTAAGCCCACTTGGCTGCCCAATTTTCACTCTTCTAGGTTCAAGCCTTCGTTTCCAGTAACACTTTGAATTTTTAGGTTTCACTCTGTTTTCTGCTATATAGATAGATGTGTTTGAAACTCTAAATCAAACACGGTTTGTGCTAGCTCCTTGAAACTTGACCAACTGAAGTAGTTCTAAGATCTATCTCTATGGTTTGTTTCCTCTTGAAATACCCCATGCAGAAACTGGCGAAAAACACTTTCGTTTGAAAGGGGTTGCCATGCTTCCAAAAAACTACTAGTTTGCTGAAATCTCAGCCAACATTTTTTCACCAAATCTTGGTGATTCTTGGTGGTAATGATCAGTTCACTAATCCCACTTGGCTGCCCAACTTTCAATCTTCTAGGTTCAAGCGTTCGTTTCCAGTAACAGTGTGAATTTTTAGGTTTCACTCTGTTTTCTGCTATATAGATAGATGTGTTTGAAACTCTAAATAAAACACGGTTTGTGCTAGCTCCGTGAAACTTGACAAAATGAAGTAGTTCTAAGTTCTATCTCTATGGTTTGTTTCCTCTTGAAGTACCCCATGCAGAGACTGGCGAAGAACACTTTCGTTTGAAAGGGGTTGCCAAGCTTCCAAAAAACTACTCGTTTGCTGAAATCTCAGCAAACATTTTTTCACCAAATCTTGAAGATACTTGGTGGTAATGATCAGTTCACTAATCCCACTTGGCTGCCCAACTTTCACTCTTCTAGGTTCAAGCGTTCGTTTCCAGTAACAGTTTGAATTTTTAGGTTTCACTCTGTTTTCTGCTATATAGATAGATGTGTTTGAAACTCTAAATCAAACACGGTTTGTGCTAGCTCCGTGAAACTTGACAAAATGAAGTAGTTCTAAGTTCTATCTCTATGGTTTGTTTCCTCTTGAAGTACCCCATGCAGAGACTGGCGAAGAACACTTTCGTTTGAAAGGGGTTGCCAAGCTTCCAAAAAACTACTCGTTTGCTGAAATCTCAGCAAACATTTTTTCACCAAATCATGATGATACTTGGTGGTAATGATCAGTTCACTAAGCCCACTTGGCTGCCCAATTTTCATTCTTCTAGGTTCAAGCGTTCGTTTCCAGTAACACTTTGAATTTTTAGGTTTCACTCTGTTTTCTGCTATATAGATAGATGTGTTTGAAACTCTAAATCAAACACGGTTTGTGCTAGCTCCGTGAAACTTGACAAAATGAAGTAGTTCTAAGTTCTATCTCTATGGTTTGTTTCCTCTTGAAGTACCCCATGCAGAGACTGGCAAAGAACACTTTCGTTTGAAAGGGGTTGCCATGCTTCCAAAAAACAACTCGTTTGCTGAAATCTCAGCAAACATTTTTTCACCAAATCTTGATGATACTTGGTGGTAATGATCAGTTCACTAAGCCCACTTGGCTGCCCAATTTTCACTCTTCTAGGTTCAAGCGTTCGTTTCCAGTAACACTTTGAATTTTTAGGTTTCACTCTGTTTTCTGCTATATAGATAGATGTGTTTGAAACTCTAAATCAAACACGGTTTGTGCTAGCTCCTTGAAACTTGACCAAATGAAGTAGTTTTAAGTTCTATCTCTATGGTTTGTTTCCTCTTGAAGTACCCCATGCAGAGACTGGCGAAAAACACTTTCGTTTTAAAGGGGTAGCCAAGCTTCGAAAAAAATACTAGTTTGCTGAAATCTCAGCAAACATTTTTTCACCAAAACTTGATGATACTTGGTGGTAATGATCAGTTCACTAAGCCCACTTGGCTGCCCAATATTTACTCTTCTAGGTTCAAGCGTTCGTTTCCAGTAACACTTTGAAATTTTAGGTTTCACTCTGTTTTCTGCTATATAGATAGATGTCTTTGAAACTCTAAATCAAACACGGTTTGTGCTAGCTCCTTGCAACTTGACAAAATGAAGTTGTTGTTAGTTCTATCTCTATGGTTTTTTTCCTCTTGAAGTACCCCATGCAGAGACTGGCGAAAAACACTTTCGTTTGAAAGGGTTTGCCAAGCTTCCAAAAAACTACTAGTTTGCTGAAATCTCAGCAAACATTTTTTCACCAAATCTTGATGATACTTGGTGGTAATGATCAGTTCACTAAGCCCACTTGGCTGCCCAATTTTCACTCTTCTAGGTTCAAGCGTTCGTTTCCAGTAACAGTTTGAATTTTTAGGTTTCACTCTGTTTTCTGCTATATAGATAGATGTGTTTGAAACTCTAAATCAAACACGGTTTGTGCTAGCTCCATGAAACTTGACAAAATGAAGTAGTTCTAAGTTCTATCTCTATGGTTTGTTTCCTCTTGAAGTACCCCATGCAGAGACTGGCGAAGAACACTTTCGTTTGAAAGGGGTTGCCAAGCTTACAAAAAAGTACTAGTTTGCTGAAATCTCAGCAAACATTTTTTCACCAAATCTTGATGATACTTGGTGGTAATGATCAGTTCACTAAGCCCACTTGGCTGCCCAATTTTCACTCTTCTAGGTTCAAGCGTTCGTTTCCAGTAACACTTTGAATTTTTAGGTTTCACTCTGTTTTCTGCTATATAGATAGATGTGTTGAAACTCTAAATCAAACACGGTTTGTGCTAGCTCCTTGAAACTTGACCAAATGAAGTAGTTCTAAGTTCTATCTCTATGGTTTGTTTCCTCTTGAAGTACCCCATGCAGAGACTGGCGAAGAACACTTTCGTTTGAAAGGGGTTGCCAAGCTGCCAAAAAGCTACTCGTTTGCTGAAATCTCAGCAAACATTTTTTCACCAAATCTTGATGATACTTGGTGGTAATGATCAGTTCACTAAGCCCACTACGCTGCCCAATTTTCACTCTTCTAGGTTCAAGCGTTCGTTTCCAGTAGCACTTTGAATTTTTCGGTTTCACTCTGTTTTCTGCTATATAGATAGATGTGTTTGAAACTCTAAATCAAACACGGTTTGTGCTAGCTCCTTGAAACTTGAAAAATGAAGTAGTTCTAAGTTCTATCTCTATGGTTTGTTTCCTCTTGAAGTACCCCATGCAGAAACTGGCGAAAAACACTTTCGTTTGAAAGGGGTTGCCATGCTTCCAAAAAACTACTAGTTTGCTGAAATCTCAGCAAACATTTTTTCACCAAATCTTGATGATACTTGGTGGTAATGATCAGTTCACTAAGCCCACTTGGCTGCCCAATTTTCACTCTTGTAGGTTCAAGCGTTCGTTTCCAGTAACAGTTTGAATTTTTAGGTTTCACTCTGTTTTCTGCTATATAGATAGATGTGTTTGAAACTCTAAATCAAACACGGTTTGTGCTAGCTCCGTGAAACTTGACAAAATGAAGTAGTTCTAAGTTCTACCTCTATGGTTTGTTTCCTCTTGAAGTACCAAATGCAGAGACTGGCGAAGAACACTTTCGTTTGAAAGGGGTTGCCAAGCTTCCAAAAAACTACTAGTTTACTCAAATCTCAGCAACCATTTTCTCACCAAATCTTGATGATACTTGGTGGTAATGATCAGTTCACTAAGCCCACTTGGCTGCCCAATTTTCACTATTCTAGGTTCAAGCCTTCGTTTCCAGTAACACTTTGAATTTTTAGGTTTCACTCTGTTTTCTGCTATATAGATAGATGTGTTTGAAACTCTAAATCAATCACGGTTTGTGCTAGCTCCTTGAAACTTGACCAAATGAAGTAGTTCTAAGTTCTATCTCTATGGTTTGTTTCCTCTTGATATACCCCATGCAGAGACTGGCGAAAAACACTTTCGTTTGAAAGGGGTTGCCAAGCTTACAAAAAACTACTAGTTTGCTGAAATCTCAGCAAACATTTTTTCACCAAAACTTGATGATACTTGGTGGTAATGATCAGTTCACTAAGCCCACTTGGCTGCCCAATTTTTACTCTTCTAGGTTCAAGCGTTCGTTTCCAGTAACACTTTGAAATTTTAGGTTTCACTCTGTTTTCTGCTATATAGATAGATGTCTTTGAAACTGTAAATCAAACACGGTTTGTGCTAGCTTCTTGAAACTTGACAAAATGAAGTAGTTCTAAGTTCTATCTCTATGGTTTTTTTCCTCTTGAAGTACCCCATGAAGAGACTGGCGAAAAACACTTTCGTTTGAAAGGGGTTGCCAAGCTTCCAAAAAACTACTAGTTTGCTGAAATCTCAGCAAACATTTTTACACCAAATCTTGGTAATACTTGGTGGTAATGATCAGTTCACTAATCCCACTTGGCTGCCCATAGTTTATTCTTCTAGGTTGAAGCTTTCGTTTCCAGTGACTGTTTGAATTTTTAGGTTTCACTCTGTTTTCTCCAACATAGATAGGTGTGTTTGAAATTCTAAATCAAACACGGTCTGTGCTAGCTCCTTGAAACTTGACCAAATGAAGTAGTTCTAAGTTCTATCTCTATGGTTTGTTTCCTCTTGAAGAACCCCATGCAGAGACTGGCGAAAAACACTTTCGTTTGAAATGGGTTGCCAAGCTTCCAAAAAACTACTAGTTTGCTGAAATCTCAGCAAACATTTTTTCACCAAATCTTGGTGATACTTGGTGGTAATGATCAGTTCACTAATCCCACTTGGCTGCCCAACTTTCACTCTTCTAGGTTCAAGCGTTCGTTTCCAGTAACAGTTTGAATTTTTAGGTTTCACTCTGTTTTCTGCTATATAGATAGATGTGTTTGAAACTCTAAATCAAACACGGTTTGTGCTAGCTTCGTGAAACTTGACAAAATGAAGTAGTTCTAAGTTCTATCTCTATGGTTTGTTTCCTCTTGAAGTACCCCATGCAGAGACTGGCAAAGAACACTTTCGTTTGAAAGGGGTTGCCAAGCTTCCAAAAAACTACTAGTTTGCTGAAATCTCAGCAACCATTTTTTCACCAAATCTTGATGATACTTGGTGGTAATGATCAGTTCACTAATCCCACTTGGCTGCCCAATTTTCACTCTTCTAGGTTCAAGCCTTCGTTTCCAGTAACACTTTGAATTTTTAGGTTTCACTCTGTTTTCTGCTATATAGATAGATGTGTTTGAAACTCTAAATCAAACACGGTTTGTGCTAGCTCCTTGAAACTTGACCAAATAGTTCTAAGTTCTATCTCTATGGTTTGTTTCCTCTTGAAATACCCCATGCAGAAATTGGCGAAAAACACTTTCGTTTGAAAGGGGTTGCCATGCTTCCAAAAAACTACTAGTTTGCTGAAATCTCAGCAAACATTTTTTCACCAAATCTTGGTGATACTTGGTGGTAATGATCAGTTCACTAATCAAACTTGGCTGCCCAACTTTCACTCTTCTAGGTTCAAGCGTTCGTTTCCAGTAACAGTTTGAATTTTTAGGTTTCACTCTGTTTTCTGCTATATAGATAGATGTGTTTGAAACTCTAAATCAAACACGGTTTGTGCTAGCTCCGTGAAACTTGACAAAATGAAGTAGTTCTAAGTTCTATCTCTATGGTTTGTTTCCTCTTGAAGTACCCCATGCAGAGACTGGCAAAGAACACTTTCGTTTGAAAGGGGTTGCCAAGCTTCCAAAAAACTACTAGTTTGCTGAAATCTCAGCAAACATTTTTTCACCAAATCTTGATGATACTTGGTGGTAATGATCAGTTCACTAAGCCCACTTGGCTGCCCAATTTTCACTCTTCTAGGTTCAAGCCTTCGTTTCCAGTAACACTTTGAATTTTTAGGTTTCACTCTGTTTTCTGCTATATAGATAGATGTGTTTGAAACTCTAAATCAAACACGGTTTGTGCTAGCTCCTTGAAACTTGACCAAATGAAGTAGTTCTAAGTTCTATCTCTATGGTTTGTTTCCTCTTGAAATACCCCATGCAGAAATTGGCGAAAAACACTTTCGTTTGAAAGGGGTTGCCATGCTTCCAAAAAACTACTAGTTTGCTGAAATCTCAGCAAACATTTTTTCACCAAATCTTGGTGATACTTGGTGGTAATGATCAGTTCACTAATCAAACTTGGCTGCCCAACTTTCACTCTTCTAGGTTCAAGCGTTCGTTTCCAGTAACAGTTTGAATTTTTAGGTTTCACTCTGTTTTCTGCTATATAGATAGATGTGTTTGAAACTCTAAATCAAACACGGTTTGTGCTAGCTCCGTGAAACTTGACAAAATGAAGTAGTTCTAAGTTCTATCTCTATGGTTTGTTTCCTCTTGAAGTACCCCATGCAGAGACTGGCAAAGAACACTTTCGTTTGAAAGGGGTTGCCAAGCTTCCAAAAAACTACTAGTTT